>NW_026126485.1:11612500-11837500 GCF_943737965.1 Phodopus roborovskii
TGCAAACTCAAATTCTAGAACCTTCCTGATTCCCTCATTGTTTTACATCTGCTATTGTTTTAACTGATCAAAGACTAAGAACTTTTTTTTTTTTTTTTTTTTTTTTTGAGAGCCAGGGGCTCACCATGTAGCCCTGACTGGCTCAGAACTCTCTATAGCCATGGTTCTCAACCTGTGGGTTGTGGGTCACCTAACACCTGGAAAACAGAGATATTTACATTACAACTCATAATGATAGCAAAATTACCATTATGAAATAGCAATAAAAATAATTTTAAGGTTATGAGTCGCCACAACATGAAGAACTGTATTAAAGGGTCACAGCATGGAAAGTTGAGAACCACTGGTCAATGTAGAAGAGACTTGTAGAGATTTTCTGTCTGGGTTTCCCAAGTGCTGAACTTAAGGCACAGTGCCTGACAGAACTACCTTATTTTGAAAATTGGCCCCAGAGATACTGGTTTAACACAATACCTGAAAAACTACACATAGTGAACACAAGCTCTTGTTATCACTGTTTAAAATGCTTTTTCTGGGGCTGGAGAGATAGTTCAGCAGCTAAGAGCACTTGTTGCTCTTGAGAGGACCCAGGTTCAGTTCCCCACGCCCACATAGTGGTTCACAACCTTTCATAATTCCAGTTTCAGAGGATCTAATGCCTTATTCTGGCCTCCTTGGGCACTAAGTATGTCCACAGTGCACATACACACATACAGGCCAAACACCCATACACAGAAAATAAAATCTTTTAAATTTTTAAATAAAGAAATAAAATGCTGCTTCTTTTGGGTGAAACCTTTTGCTGCTGGCAGTTCAAGCATGCAAGCCTAAGCCTCCTGCATGCATAATGCCTGCTACTGCCTTGAGAGCAGCTGGCCAAAGCCTCATGATCTGGCAGGATGAAGTAGGCTGTCAAGTTAGAAGCCCTGACATTCTGGCCTTGTGGTATGAGGTTGACAGGGTTGGATCAGAGTTAAAAACATAGGTGTGAGGCTAGGAGACTCGAAACTTCTTTAACCATACTCAGGGATGTCATGTGATACTGGCAACGCTGGTCAGTAATCCATCACGTCAAAGAAATCTACTAGAGACAACTAACACCTGGAGGCACTGGAGGATTAAAGTAGGATGGGGAACATGCAAAGTCTTTTGCCTGAACAAAAGTCATGCTACTCCTGCTACTGCTGTTGCTGTTATTACTGCTGCACACATCTATGAGGGTGCATCTGTCATGTGTATGCCTATGGAGGCCTGAGGTCAACCTCAGGTGTCATTCCTTGGGAGCCATCCACCTTTTCTTTTAAGATACGGTTTCCCATCAACCTAGAGCTCACTGATTTGGCTGGTAGACCAGTGAGCCCCAGGGCTCTGCTCTGCTTTTCCAGGACTGGGATTATAAACATGCCACCATGTTCGGCTTTCTATGTGGGGAAAGTATTAATTTTTATCAGAGAACTGTTATGTACTTGAACCTCATTTTATCCAGATATGCATCTGTGTGTGTGTGTGTGTGTATTCAAATCTTCTTTGAATGTACACACATGAATATGATATGACAGGTATAGTTTATCAGTTTGGTTGCTCTGTTCAGCTCCTCAGTCTTCAGTTGACTATACATAGATAACAGTTCATGGTTACAGCTTCAGCAAAACCATATACAATGCTGTCTTCTAACATCTGTTATTCCTAATCACCCTAATGAGCTAGGTTCTCCAAAAGCCCTCTCAGAGGTTCTTCCATAATTATCCAGGCAGCATTCTGCTCTCTATATTCTGACCACTTATAGCATTCATAGGCTGTGTTATACAGACCTTGCCATCATTGATCAATGTCTGATCTTCTCTGGAATTGCTTCCCATTTTAGTTCTGTGTAGGTAGGTAGTATGCCTTTCTCTTGTTACATGATAGCCTGCTGCTCAGAACAGAGCCTGTGCACAGGGATCATGTTGGAGCCTGTTTGAACTAAAATTTCAAGCAACCAAATCTCTACCCAAACAGAGTGCTTTATAACAAAATCTCCAGGTGTCTTGTCAAGTAAGGGAAGTTCTCCTCTATTCTCAATGATTAAAAATGAAATTAGACCATCATGGGAATCATTTCTATTTCTCTTCCTCCTTTTCCCTCTCCTTCCTACACTTTGCCTCCTCCTCCTTCTCTTGTGCTTTGTTCTTTTAAAAACTGTCTGACTGTGGAGCTTTGGGCTCGCCTCAAACTTGCAATCAATCCTGCACCAATATCCCAAGGGTAGGATTATAGGTGTGTGCACCATGCCTGGTTGGGCAATTATTTTACTTCTCTGAAGTGTTAGTTGGGTTTCAATCCTCACTGTATATCTGTTGTTTTGAGACATAAAAAAACCAATATCATCAGTGTGTCTGGTTTTTCTCGCCAGAGAGTCTGACTTCACTGGTCTTAGGAAGTCCAAGTCATCACTTTTATGAGCATCCCAGGTGCATATTCTAATGTGCATTTGATATGGGAAAACACTATTCCTCAGAGTCCCTAGTGAGACCTGTGTTTTCCTACTGATGAAGGCAAATCCCAAGATGACCATAAAAATCAAATAGCCAAAAACTATCTGAGCAACATTAGAGTGGAAAATAACTAAAATTTCCAGGGGTGACTTAATTATTGCTTTCCTTGCAAATGGATGACTTCCCTGAAAACATGGTAGGGAATTTGAATGCTGACTCATTGGCAGATGTTGGCTTTCCCTGGACAGTCAAGATAGGAATCACTCAGCAGATATTTAATTTTCCCTGTTGAAGAAAAAGGGATGTGTCTTTTCTCATCCCTATAATCATAATACATGGAAGGAGGGAGGGAGGGGAGGAGGGAGGGAGAAAAAAAGGAATATTACTTCTGAGAATCAGGATAAAGATGTGCAGGAAATATTGGGCAAGTATTTAAGATGCCTGGGTTCTAGTCCAGACTTTACTTGAGACCCATTCATGGATGAAAGGTTTTTTAAAAACATTTTTTAGAGAGTTATTTTTATTTATGTGTGTGTCTATATATACATGCAGGCCAGAAGATGCCACTGGATCCAGACAGGCAGTTGTAAGATTCAGATTCATCAGAAGTGGCATGTGTCCCTAACCACTGAGACATCTCAGCCTTGGGGTTTATGAGCTTTTTGAGGTAACATATTGAATGAAGGTGCTCTTTTTTTTTTATAGCTCACACTCCTTTTGGGAAACAGGGACATTGTTTGAGGGAAGACATTCCCGTAGAAAGCGAACATAGGAAGACTTCACCAAAACACAGTGATGTTTTTACCCTACACCCACAACTTGAGCAATTCAAAAATAGCTGAAGGGCAGTACCTTTTTTCAGAGTGGGAAATAACCTGCAACTGAGCTATCAGATTTCAGTCTGTTGATACTGGATGACCTTTCAATCCATCTGGTACTGGGAATGTCTTTGGTTGGGAACTTTTCTTGTTTCCAACAGTACCCCGGAATAAAATTAGGTTTTTTTGTACAAAACTTTTTTATTTCCAGAATTCTTTACATAGAATGATGGAGCTGGAAGGGGATTTCAAGATCTCTATATCAAACTTCTCCTTTTGCAGAGAGAAATTGCTGGAAGCTGTGACTTCCTAGATCTTGTCTTTGGTTCTCCTATGGGCTACCTTCATGGTATTCAGTTACCACAAGAAATTACACAGAAGTATCTAGAATTCTCAAAGTGTGTGTGTGTGTGTGTGTGTGTGTGTGTGTGTGTGTGTGTGTGTGTGTGTGTGTCCAGGGCTGGGGAGATGGCTCAGTGTAAAGTGTTTGCTGCATGAGTATGGTGACCTCAGTTCTGATCCCTAGTGCCCACATCAAAGCTGAGTATAGGGGCTGCAAAGATGGCTCAGCAGTTAAAAGTACTTGGTGATCTTGCAAAGAACCCAGGTTCACTTCCTAGCACCACCTGGGAACTTACAATCATCTGTAATTCCAGTCCCAGAGGCAATGCCCTCTTCTGACCTATGAGGGTACTAGGTAGTGATGTAGTGCACATATAAACATGCAGACAAAACACTCATACACATAAAATAAAATAATATAAAAAAATTGTAAATAGAAAAACAGGATGGGATAGTCATACCTTTCATACCAGCCTTGGGAAAGCAGAAATGGGAAGATTCCTGAAACTCTCTGCCAAGCCAGCCTAGCCTAACCATGTAGCCCCAAACCAGCAAGAAACCCCATTTCTAAGCAACAACAATTAAAACTTCCAAATGGCATCTGAGGATTAATAGCCAAAGTTGACTTTTGGCCTACACACACACACACACACACACACACACACACACACACACACACACACACACACGTGCGCGCAATCCCAAGAACCCTTGTCTTTGGGAGAAACAGTGGTGGAGCTGTAGAGCTCACAAGCTATTCTTTCAGAGCATGGCCAATCGACACATAAGTGGATGGAATCATTTTTTTTTCAATTCATAAAGCTAAATGGAGCATAAGCATGGATTACATGAGTCTTTATTAAGTATTCCCAATGTTTAGCAAAGCCCCATCTCTCCGAGGTCTATTTTGATGACAAATACAGCAACAGTAGCTATAATGCTGTGGAGAAGCATGTGTCATAATAACAAAGCTGAAGATGGGAAATTCTAGAGTGTGGGCAGTAGCCCTTACCAGAAGGGATAATTAGACAAGCATGTCACCTTAATGGGTTTCCACACCATTTGTCTTTTGACTCTATAGGGATAAAGATTTGATTACAGAATTCCTAGAATGAAAGATGATCAAAGGGCATCTCAGATTTTCCACAATTCTGAGAAAGGTGCCTTCAGTAACCCATTGTGTTGGCAATATCTGGGAGAATTCTCTTTTAACCACATCCCAAGACCCAGTGATATAGAGACTAAAAACACCCAGGTTGACTAATACATCCCTTGTACCACATTACACTTTTAAATGGTGGCTTTGGAAATTTTCAGAATGAAAATCTACTTTATGAATCAGCTAGAAATTGCATATCTGTTGACAGCCTGTTTTGTTTCATTAAAGTCCTCTCGCCCCCAAGAATAGAAAGACTTGGGTTTTTTTTTTCTAAACTTTTTTTTAAATTTAAGACTTATTTATTTATTATATGGTTAGGTTTTGCCTGTGTATATTTCTGTGCACCATGTGCACACAGTGCCTGTGGAGGCCAGAAGAAGTTGCCAGATCCCCTGGAACTGGGAGGCTGTGAGCCACCATGTTGGGTCCTGGGTCCTCTGCAAGAGCAATGAGTGCTCTAAACGAAGGAGCCATCTCTCCAGCCCCATTAACTGTTTAAACTGGATTCTTCCTGGAGGGAAAAGAAATCTTAAATGAGTATCTCTTGCCCTTGGGTAGTGTTTGAGCCGCTTTCTGACCTCAGCATTCGAATCCATTTCATGATCTTTCCCACTGGGAATCAATTTGCCACTTGACATACCTCCTTGCACCTGCTCTTCTACCCTCTCAGCCAGAGTCACCTCTGGTCTTGTTCGACAGAAAGAACAAACTGAATTTGAGCCTTGCAGCTGTGATAATCTGAATTTGAGGTTATTCCGTGGATTCATGACACTCACACTGCAAAGTTATAAGTTGTAATAAAATTTATACATCTGTGCATCAAATGTACTCTATAAATGGTGTTCCCTAACATTTTCAAGTAGTTTTTCATTGTCTGCCAAATACAATTAAGACATTTTAAGTTTAGACTAGAGATGCAGCTCAGTAGTAGAGTACTTGTCTAGCACGTTCAAGGTCTTGGATCTCTATCCCCAACAACACATGAAAAGAAAAAGATTGAATTTTCTGTCCAGGGCTTTACTTCTTTTGGCCTAATTCCTGTCTTTCTGTTCTTTACCCAATATCCCTGTATTCCTGGCCAGGATAGAGAATACATGGGCCTTCTTCTTGTCTCCCCATGTACCTCTATGTCTTCTCATCCTAAATCTTCCCTTATGGAAATCTGCCAGTCCCCAGAACTCAGTTGACATGCTGTCATCATGAAGGCTTCTATGACAGCCCCACACTCTTGTAGCTCTAAACACATTTGAGTCTGCATTACTGTCATTTCTCTGTATATATATATATATATGCATAAGAAGTAGTGGGTAGATGTTTTGCAAAACCAAGTAAATGAAGGACTCTGGCAATCCAAAAAGACCATTCTGAGCCCTATATACATCAACCACAGCTCATAATAACACAAGTTTATTTGAAATGCTTTCTTCAGAGACAGAATATGCTTGATTGGAAAGACTTGGTTGCTATGACTTGGGCTGAGCTGGCAAGGACGCTGTTGAGGAAAAGATGCTGATGAGGGAGAAACTGCAGTGAGCTTCCTAAAATCATAGCAACCTAAATTCCAAAGTCATAATGTTTCTATACCTGATCACCATGTGGCCCAATACAATGTGGTCACTTGCCCCCAAATCAGCAACCAAACTCCACATATATGTTGTAATTCGTCTCTTTTCAATGCATTTTTTCTGGAGTAATTTAAGAATAAATTAAGAATATACAATCATAGGCTTTCAAAAATATGCATTTTCAGCCTGGTGTGTTGGTATTCATAGAAGCAGCTACCTGCTTTATGAGTTTGAGGCCAATCTAGTCTACATGGCAAGTTCCAGGCAATCCAAGACTATATAGTGAGACACTCCTCTCTCTGTGTGTCTCTCCTTCTCTCTGTCTCTCTCTCTTCTCTCTGTGTGTGTGTGTGTCAAACTTTATTTCTCTTTCTAGATTGGCAAGAAAAAACAGCACTAAAAAATAGAAAATCCACACACCCCCAAAAAAAGAAAGAAAGAAAGAAAATCCATACCGAATTAAGAGCTTATTTGATACATGAGAATCTGTCTCAAAACAAACAAACAAACAAAAAACACCCAAAAACTAAATAGTACTATGAGTAATAAAATCCTTCATGCCATTTTAATCAGTTTCTAGGTTAGGGGCCACTGAGGTAGAACCTAAGATTCAATTCCCTTCTCATGGTTTTCTACCTGGTTCTGTAGCTGATGAGTACTAGACTTCCCAAGATTCCATTAACCTTCCCAAGATTCTCAGGGGCCCTTCTGGCTTCTTACCTGTCAGACAACTGGGTACCATGATGAATGAGAGTAATCCCAGTATCAGCAAATGTGTCTCCATCTTCCTGGCATGTGGAATCAGGATGGAGAGGGGAGGATGCCACAGCACGGACTTCATGCTCTCAGGCTGTCATCCTGGCTTTTTATACAATGTCAATGACAGTCAGGGGCTGTTCTATTTAAGCATTAGGCTGATCTGCTCAGCAGGAAGTTGTGCCTACTCTGTTCTGTGATCTCATATAGGAAGTGTTTTTTTGATGACAATATAGTTTGTGGTAATTTCTCAAACCAGTCTTTTTTTCTTGTCAAGTTCAATTACTGGGAGGTGTGGGCTGTGTTTGGTGAGGAAGATTGGGCTCCACTTATGAATCCTTTCTTGTGCTTCACCCATAAAAGGAAAGGGAGATTCCCCTGCCATTGCAAGAGGGGTGAGCAAGCATTTCTTGGCAGTGGTCTCACTTAGGGTTTTGTAAACTGAGTCCTCTTTGGGGAGTCCCCAAGAGGACTCAACAGAGGTTGTATAGAATGGAAAAGCAAAGGTATTGAAGGGCAGCTTTGGCCAAACATGAATGTTTCATCTAAACTGGCATGACCCTGGAGCCATCTTAGAAATCTAACTAGGTTCCAGGCTGTGCTATGTGCTTAGAGGATGATTACAAACAAACATGCTTAGTCCATGCATGCGGTTTTGAATAATTCTAGTGCACAGTTCATTGTACCATGGATGTGGGATATACAAATGCAGAAGACAGACTGGTGCCTACACGAGTTTGCAGTTGCAATAAAAGACTCTTGAGTATGACTTTTCACAGGAGGCTTTTCAGAACTCTGTGTTCTCCCATAGCATCACCATGCTGTCTTCTCATCCACTATTTATGCACCTTTTTACCTCTAGCTTAGGTACTGTTCATCTTGTTTTGTGAATAAGATCTGACGAAATCTTGGTTTCCTCCTTTGAGAGAAAAAAAATGCACACTGGCACATAATCAGTAAATCTATAGATCATTTATAGGAGTGTCACAGGCCCTTTGAAATCTAAGAGTCTGAGGATCCTAGGTTAAAGGTATCACACTGTGGGTTTCTGGAGACAGGCTATAGCCAATGTATTTTTTATATCAACTCTGGAATTGTACGTAACAAATATGGGTGTTCAACTATGATGCATCGAGACACACACAAATATGAATGCATAACAAGCATACATTTTAAGCCATTTCAGACAAGTTCTTGTGAGCACATGTTAAACTTTTGTTTCAGACCTGCTGGAAATTGGTAGTTTCCACTAAGTCCATTTCAAATATTTCTTCCCTGGCAAAGACATGTAAGGAAGAAAAGGTAGTCTAGATGACCCCAATAGATTAATTTGAGCAATATTTGGTTAAAGGTCACTATGTTCCTTTAGGATAGGTGATTGGTCAATTGCATAAAGCTGAGTCTCAGCATATCAGGAAGTCACTCCACTCTATTATCAGAAACTTTTGGTATTTCTCAGAAGAAACTGCTCGTCATATGAGCCACCAAATACCTGACCCAGATTGTCTCATCTAAGGAGGTGAGGCTTTGCTCTTTGTAATGGTACAAGGTGGTAGCTGGCTAGTGCTCATTACTTAGAAGAGCAGGAGAGACTTAGCAAGGGAAAAGTAATGGATGAATACGTTCAGAAAGACACACGTGTTGTCCTTGAAAGGTGAATGTAGTCTTCATATATGAGTCCCTCAGGCACAAGCCATGGTCAACAGTTAACCAAACCAGAAGTACAGTTGAGCTTGTGGCTAAAGGAAGGTGAGGGTAGAAATGCCAGTTGGATTAATGGTGAAGAGGATTTTGAAGGATAGAATAAAATGATTGGATCTGAGCTACTGGACATGTCCAAACAGGGTGGAGCATGATTCCAGCATCCTGGCTAGCTTTATGCCAATTTCATGTCAGCTAGAATTATCTGAAAAGAAGGAACCTCAATTGAAAAGATGTCTCCATCCATAAAGATATATGGCTGAATGGAGTTTTCTTTCTTACTTAATGGAGAAGGGCCCAGCCTTTCAGCACTCAGGTAAAAAAAAAAAAAAAAAAAAAAAAAAAAAAAAAAAAAGCAGACTGACACAGCCTTAAAGAACAAGCCAGGAAACATCCCTCTGTGGCCTCTGTGTCAGGTCATGCCTCCAGGTTCCTTCGCTACTTGAGTTTCTGCCCTCATTGCTTTTGATGATGAACTGTTGCATAGAACTCTAGATGAAACAAACCCTTTCCTCTTCAAGTTGCTTTTGGTCATGGTGTTTCATCACAGCAATAGCAGTTACAATTATAGCTCCAGTTCTAGGCATCTGACTCCCTCCTCTGACTTTACAGGGTTGCTGAGCACACATGGTGTATTTACATACACATAGCAAAAGACCCATAGATATAAAAAATAAAAATAAATACGTTTTAAAAAGGCATTGGTTGAATTATTTTGTGATTGTTTTCAGTTGTTAAGACATGGTTCAAGATGAACCATAGTTCAATGACAGAGTTCTTGCTTAGCATGTATAAGGCTGTGATCCCCAGCATATCCCTGTCTCTGTCTCTCTGACGTGTTTAACGTGTTAGGCAAGATTTCATAAATTAGAGACACAAAGAGTGAGAAATGTTACACTATACAAAAAGTGATGAAGGGCTGGGAGATGGCTCAATGGATAAAACACCTGCCATGCAAGTGTGAGGACTGGAGTTCAGATCTCCAAAAGCCAGACAGGCATGGTGGCCGCTTGTAACTCCCATACTTGGTGGGTGGTCATGGGATCCCCAGAGGAAACTAGAGTCTCCAAATCAGGAAAGCTCTGGGTTCAGCAAGAGACTTGACCCAGAGAATGAAGCAGAAAGTGACCAAGGAAGACACCTGATATCAAACACGCATGTGCACACACCTTGTTCAGACACCCACTCCACAGCCACATAAATGCACAGGAAGTGAATCAATAAAAAGGAATGTGCAGATAGTAGAATAAAGTTTAGGAAGAGTGATAGATGCGGATCAAGATGGAGTGGAAAAACTAGGGCAACTCTGGGGATGCAGTCAAGAGAGTAAAAGAAATCCTAAGAATAATTTGTTGGTAATAGTTCATAGTTGCTTTTGTGACATTAACCCTTTCCCCCAACACTCCAAAACTTCTCTGGATTAAATTCCTTTTTCTTATTCATGCATTCTGGAGTTGAATTCTGAGCACAGCTTTCTCTGCCTAAGAGGGAGCTGTGTAGCCCAGAGTCTCACGGCTCCCCTCTCCCGTCCCTCCCATTACTCCTGTCCATTATGGCCATAGAGCAAATCCATGGAAAGGAAGAGCTGAAAGTCAGATCAGCGCACTTCATTTCTGTCAAGTAGTCTGTGAACACATGTTGGCTGTGTACCTGCAATTAAATAAACTGTTAGACTGGGCTCTGAAGTCAAGGAGTTACGATGTCATCACTGCCCAGAGTCTACTCGAGGAGAAAAAGAAACCAGCCCTTGAAAAGGGAAGCAATTGCTCACCCACCCTTGACACTATCAGACTTGCCTTACTGCTCTAGTGTCACCGCATGAAAACACCCCCACCCCTGTCATTTCACTCCCCTCTCTGGAGAGCCATGTGCTCATTTGTGGTCTCAGAATTAGAAGGGAAGAGGGGAGAAGATGGAAGGGAGGAGGCGTGGAGGAGGGGAAAGAAAAAGAGGAGAGGAGGGGGAGGACAGGACAGGGAATAGGAAAGGGAAGGGCGGGGAGAGAAGACAACAGAGGAGCGGGAAGAGGAAAGGAGAGGAGGGGAGAGGAGAGACGGGAGAGGAGAGACAGGGGAGGAGGAGAGGAGGGGAGAAGAAAGGAGAGATAAGGGAGCGGAGAAAGGAAGAAAGAGAGGGGGAGGGAGTATGAGAGATGATGGGAAGTGGCGGTACAAAGGGAAGAGAAGAAAATGGAGAAGAGGAGAGGGGAGAGTTGAGAAGAGGGAAAGGGGGAGATATGGGAGGAAAAGGACCCTTCGTTTTCTCGGAAGATGGCTCGGTGTAGCTCAGGGAACCTATCATTTATATATTTGTTGCATGTTTTAGCTGGTTTTCAGTCTATGGGGCATCCAAGCCCCACAGGACATAGGCTTGGATATCCACCTAAGGAAAAGATTTCACTTTTACATGGTTCATGTGATCATGGGTGCATCATTGTGTAGTATTCAGATCAGTAGATATTAGTTAAGGATCTAGAAAGTGGGTTCTGGGGCAGAGTGTGGAATGAAAAATGAGTTGAAAGGGATTTCTGCTCTCAAATCGCTGGTTATCTAACCATGGAAATGGGAGGGAAGGGTCAGACAAGTCCCTGATAACAGTAAAGCATTCCAAATGGATCATCTCACAGACTCCAAAAGGAGGGAGCACGGTGGGGAACGGAGGCAAGCATGTCACAGTCCTTGTCAGGTGGCTGGTGGAAAGACAGCGTCACTGTGGTTGACAACTTCCATCGCTGGCAGATATATGGGAACACTTCAGATTCTGCCCTATTTGGCAGCAGACAAACAGGCTCCTTTCTCTCAAACTGGTGTTAAGAGAAGACGTCGGCTAATTCTGTGAAATCTACAGGTGCATCCTGTTATTGTGGCACGGGGCTAAATTTCTCAGCTTGTAGTTTCCAGTAGGTTTTACTAGACAGGGTCCTGTGGAAAACCAGAATCCACTATGCACCAAGGAACCATCCTCTGTGCAAATGCTTGTCTCCCTGGGAGCTCCCTAACTACTGAATTACTCATCTAATAAAGTACTGGGAGACCATTGTCAGACTCACACATTCAGTCCCTTCACTGAAAATTGAACATCAATTTAGCTATCATCTGCAGCTTATGCCAACCAGTCAGATTACCATTCCCTCCCTCCCTCCCTCCTCCTCTCTCTCTCTCTCTGTCCCTCTCTCTGTGTCCCTCCCTCTCTCTCTCTGTCCCTCTCTCTCTCTCTCTCTCTCTCTCTCTCGTGTGTGTGTGTGTGTGTGTGTGTGTGTGTGTGTGTGTGTGTGTGTGTATTGCGAGAGAGCATGCATGTGTGCAGGGGTACATGTAGGTGTTTGCATGTGTAGGGCCAGGGGAAGTTGGCATTGAGTGTCTTTTTTAATCTTTCTTCATTATAGTTGGAGACAGGGTTTCTTACCGAATCTGGAACTGGCCATATTTTCCTCAACTGGTTGGTTATCAAGTTCTGCCTCTGTCTTTTTTTTTTATTAATTAATTTTTACATTCTAATCCCAGCTCCCCCCTCCTTTCCTCTCCCTCCCCTCACTCCTTCCTCCCATCTGCCCCATGGGTTGGATAAGGCCTCCCCTAGGAAGTCTACTGAGTCTGTCCCATCATCTAGTTGAGGCAAGACCAAGGCACCTTTCCACCCCCACACTCCTATGTCTAGACTGGGCAAGGTATCTCTCCATATAGAATGATTTCCACTAAGTCAGTTTCTCTGTCTTCTTAGAACTAGGATTCCAGGGTAACACTGATGTTGGGACTGAGCATCGAACCTAGGTCTTCAAGTTTGTGTCAACAGTTTCAATGACTGCCCCACCCCCAGCCCATGATCCCACTTTCTTTTTTTTTTTTTTTTTCCTTATTTTATATATCGATCCCAGTTCCCTCTCCCTCCCATCCTCCCATGGCCCTCCCAGACCTCCCCCACCCAGTTCCATTCCCATCCACTCCCCAAGGAGGGTGAGGCCTTCCAGGAGGGATTATCAAAACCTGTCAAGTCATTTGGGGTAGGGCCTAGGCCCTCCTTCATGTCTCTAAGCTAAGGGAGTATCCCTCCATGGAGAATGTGCTCCCAAAGTCCTTTCATGCACCAGGAATACATCCTGGTTCACCATCCCCCTTTCTATTGAGTGTTTGCCACATGGATATCAGGAAAGGTTCCCTTACCCTTCTGCCCTTGTTCTAGCTCCAAGGTGGACAATAGAGTAGCCTAGTCTCTCAAGCCAGCAGTGATGAACTGCAGTGGTTTCTGGGGGCAAAGATTGTAAGGTTCTGTATCACTGGGCTGTGGTTTTTTGGAGGAAGGTAAAGTCATGTCTGTGTCACTTTTTGTCTAGACATCTACATAACCTTTAGCTTTCCAACTGACTTCATTGACTCAAACATTCTGCCCTCCTCTATGTTATTTTTTTTCCAGGGCTGGTGATCAAAGGCAGGGCCTGGCACATGCTAAGCAAGTGCCTCACTGCCGAGCTATAGCTCTAGTGCCTCCTTTAGTCTCACCTTGCTGAAGAACACATCTCTATCACTGTCCCCCGTGGCCTCCTCTGTTTTAGTTGTCTTTGAAGAATCTGTAATTCCAAATCTTGATTGCTCCTTTTTTAAAAGTTAGAGTATAATAATTACACAAAGCAATGTATTTCATTAAGACATTTTCCAGACATGCATATAATACACTTGACCATATCTATTCCGTTTACAAAAAAAAATTCCTTTCTTTAAAAATTGATTTTTCCCCCTTATGTAATATATCTTGATTATAGTTTCCCATCCCTTTTCTCATTCCAGTTCCTCCCCACCTCCTGACCCATCCAGATTCACTCCTTTTCTGTCTCTCATTAGAAAAAACAAATAGGCTCCTAAAGGGATAATAGCAAATATATAAAAATAAAACAAAGACTAACACATTGGATTTGAATAAAAAATTAACACATTGAATTTGAATAAATCAAATAGAAGGGAAAGAGCCCAAGTGAAGGCACAAGAGTCAGAGACTCCACTCATTCACATGCTTGGGGATCCCATAAATCACTAAACTGGAAGCCATAATACATATGCAAAGGGCCTGGGGCAGACTCATGAGGGCCCTGTGCGTGCTGCAGAATTCAGTCTCAGTGAGTTCCTGTGTACTTTGATGGTGTTGATTTAGAGGGCCTTGTTTTCTTGGTGTTCTCCATCCCCTCCTCTTTTCATCTCCTCTTCTTCAGGGTTCCCTGAGCCTTGAGGGAAAGGATTTGATGGAGGCATCCCATTTAGGGCTTAGTGTTACAAGGTCTGTCATGCGCTACATGCCTGGCTGTGAGTCTCTGTATTTGTTTCCATCTGCTGCAGGAAGAAGTTTCTCTGAGGATGGTTGAGCTAGGTACTGATCTGTGAGTGTGGCAGAGTTCATTAGGAGTCATTTATTGCAGCATTTTTATTGTTTGTTTTGTTTTGTTTTAGAACAGTAATATTTGGTTTTACTCTAGGTCCCTGGGATATCTAAGCAGTGTCACCCAAGCAGTGTCACGTGCAGGTTCCATCTTGTAGAACTGACCTCAAATCAAATCAGACACTGATTGGTTACTTCCAGAACCTTTGTGCCACCATAGCCCTAGCATATTTTACAGGCAGGACAGCATTGTCTGTCCAAGGGTTTGTGGCTGACTTGGTGTTTACCTGTTGGTATGTGCACAGTATCTTCCTGTACCAAAAATGCCAAAGCATACAGGTGAAGGCTCTATGCAGGCAGCAGCTTAACTTCTCCATGTTCAAGGAGCTTTGTAGGTGTTGTCTTCAGCAATGGAGTCTTGTTGTCAGTTTGAGGAAAGCAGCCTATTGTCTTGGCAACAGTCTGGGTTGTTTGGGGATTCCCACTGGCCCCCTTTGGCCAAAAACTCAATTAAATGTAACACAATCCTGGTACTGGAAGCTTCATTTGGTGACAAGAGATAGCTAGTTGGGGCTGTATCACCTCATTATTTGGTGATTTTCATTAGATTGCCTTCACATATGTATGTATTCAAGGAAGTTTCTACTGCATTAAGTTTCCATACTACACTTCAAATGGCCCTTAATTTTAACTGCCTTTCTCCATATTTCCTCCCTTGTCCCTTTCTTCCCCTCACTTTTCCACTTGGTCCTCCTGTTCTAGCCTCCCCTCCCCACTCCTAACTATCTATTCTATTTCCCTTTCCTAATGAGTTTATCTGTATGCCCTAGTTCCTTATTCTATACTTAACTCCTGTGGTTCTACAGACTGTAACTTGATTATCATTGACTTAACAGCTAATATCCACATATAAGCAAATGCATATCATATTTGTCTTTTTGAGTCTAAGATACCTCACTCAGAATGATATTTTTTTTAGTCCCATCCATTTACCTATGAATTTCTCGATTTCTTCTTCTCTGTCTTCTTCTTCTTGTTCTTGCTCTTCTTGTTGTTGTTTTCATCTTGTTCTTGTTCTTCTTTTTGTTCTTCTTCCTCCTCCTCCTCTGGTTTATTCCCATCTTCCTGAGGAACCATCACACTGAGTTCTATAGTGACTGTACAAGCTTTCACTCCCACCAGCAATGGAAGTGTGGTCCTATGCTCCATATTCTTGCCAGTATCAGATGTCACTTGTGTTACTACTCTAAGCCATTCTGACAGGTGTATAGAATCTCAAAGTTGTTTGGATTTGCATTTCCTTATTGGCTAAGGATATTGAACTATTCTGTAAGTGCTTCTCAGCCATTTTAGTTTCCTATTTGAAAAATTTCTTTTAACACTGTGCTCCATTTAAAAATTTGTTTATTTGGGTTGTTTTATATTTAGTTTCTTGAGTTCTTTATATATTTTGGATATTAGCCCTCTATCAAAAGCATATTTGGTAAAAAAATCTCTTCCAGTTCTGTAGGATGCCACTATGTCCAAATGATGGTGTCCTTTGCCATGAAGAAACTTCTCAGTTTCATGAGGTACCATGTATTAACTGTCAGTCTTAGTGTCTGCACTATTGGCATTCTGTTCAGAAAGTTGTCTCTGTACCAATGTGTTCATGGCGATTCCCAACTTTCTATCAGGTTTAGTATATCTGGTTTTTTTTTTATAATTTTTTATTTAATTTTATATAACAAAGTCCAATTAAATGAAAACAAACATTTATACACAATATTTGGGAATTTGGGCGTCATTCTTTCCAAACCACTTCCTGCTGGTAAGGGGCGCTGTCTTGGGGGATTCGAAGAAGATTCAGATATCCTAGCTGTAGTCTGTAGGGCTGTTTTGTCCAGCTGTTTTGAATGTAGGATCAGCTTGTACTCTGTTTCAGGCAGTCTGGCGTGATCAAACCACATTAGTCTGGAAGGAATCCACATCTTTTCATTTTCTGTGGAAACAAAAATAGAAATCCTTTTCCCGAGTAACTTGTTCTTCAAGTTAAATTTTGGAGTCAAAGCATTTTTTTTAAATTTATTATTTACATGTCGATTCCAGTTCCCTCTCCCTCCCTCCCCTCCAGCCCTCCCTCCCTCCTTCCCTCCCTTTTACCCGCTCTGCCCTCTCACATGCACTCTAAACACCCTCCCCTCCCATCCCCCCACCACAATTCCATATGTAGGGGAATGCCATCCAGTTGGGGTCATGTAGATATGACAGGTCCTGTGACGTAGGGACTAGGGCTTCTCTCCTGTCTCTGGAATAAGGCAGTTATTCCTCCATGGGGGATATGTTTGCAAAGTCCTTTTGTGCACCAGGGATACATCCTGGCTCCACTGTCTGAGGTCTCTTAGACTGCTCAGTCCTTCTGGCTGAGACCCATATTCAGGGGGGCCTGAGTCAGTCCCATGCTGGCTTCCCAGCTATCAGTCTAGTGGCTGTTAGCTCCTCCTTGTTCAGGTAAGCTGTCTTTATGTGTTTCTGCAGCATTGTCTTGTCCTCTCCATCTGCTTCTGGGTTCTAGTTCGACTCAGTGTTTATGTATGGGTGTTTGCTCCTATTTTCAACAGGCATTAGTTGAGGGCTCCATGGAGAAGTTAGTTGTTGATCTCACTCTCCGGGAAGGGCATTTATGATAGCCTTTCCACGGAAGCTGAGATTGTTAGTTGGGAGCAGTCTTGTAGTTCTCTCTACCTTTCTTTGTGTTCAACTTTATCTTCAAACCAATATTGGCTCCCTCTTTTATGTTCTCACTCTCTGTCTCTGTCTCTGTCTCTCTCTCTCTCTCTTTCCTATCTTCCATTCCTAACCAGGCTCAATCCTCCTGGTCGCACATGCCTTCCTCTCCTCCCCCTCATTTTCTCCTACTTCTCTCTCCATTCACTGTCCTCCCCCACTTCACCTGAGCTCTGGGGGACTTGTCTCTTCCCAGTTCTGTGAGGGACTTTATATGAATCTCTTAGAATACAACTTGTATCCTAGTTTCTCTGGTGGTGTGAATTATAGGCTGGTGATCCTTTGCTCTAGGTCTAAAATCCATATATGAGTGAGTACATACTATGTTCCTCTTTTTGTGACTGGGTTACCTCATTCAGGATGGTTTCTTCAAGTGCCATCCACTTGCCTGTGAATTTCAAGATATCATTATTTTTTTCTGCAGAGCAGTATTCCATTGTGTAGATGTGCCACATCTTCATTAACCATTCTTCAATTGAGGGGCATCTAGGTTGCTTCCAGGTTCTTGCTATTACAAATAGTGCTGCTATGAACATAGTTGAACAGATGTCTTTGTTGCATGGATGTGAATCCTTTGGGTGTATGCCTAAGAGGGGGATTGCCGGGTCCTGTGGTAAACTAATTCCCATTTTCCTGAGAAACCGCCATACTGATCTCCAAAATGGCTGTATGAGTTTGCACTCCCACCAGCAGTGGAGGAGTGTTCCCCTTTCTCCACATCCTCTCCAGCATGAGTTGTCATTGGTGTTTCTAATTTTAGCCATTCTGGCAGGAGTAAGATAGTATCTCAAAGTTGTTTTGATTTGCATTTCCCTGATAGCTAAGGGTGTTGAGCACTTTCTTAAGTGTCTTTCAGCCTTTTTGATTTCCTTTATTAAGAATTCTTTCTTCAGTTCTGTACCCCATTTTTTAATACAGTTATTTGGTGTTTTGCTGACTAGTTTCTTGGGTTCTTTGTATATTTTGGAGACCAGCCGTTTGTCGGATATAGGATTGGTGAAAATCTTTTCCCAGTCTGTGGGCTGCCGTTTGGTCTTGTCTACTGTATCCTTTGCCTTACAGAAGCTTCTAAGTTTTAAGAGGTCCCATTTATTAATTGTTTCTCTCAGTGTCTGTGCCTCTGGAGTTATGTTCAGGAAGCGGTCTCCTATACCAATTTGTTCAAGGGTACCTCCTACTTTCTCTTCTAAGAGGTTCAGTGTGGCTGGATTGATGTTGAGGTCTTTGATCCATTTGGACTTGAGTTTTGTGCATGGCGACAGACATGGGTCTATCTGCATTCTTCTACACACCCTCATCCAATTGTGCCAGCACCATTTGTTGAAGATGCTGTCTTTGCCTCATTGTGTAATTTTAGCTGTTTTGTCGAAAATCAGGTGTTCATAGGTGAGTGGATTAATATCAGGATTTTCAATTTGATTCCATTGGTCTACCTGTCTATTTTTATGCCAATACCAGGCTGTTTTCAGAACTATAGCTCTGTAGTAGAGCTTAAAGTCAGGAATGGTGATGCCTCCTGAAGTTCTTTTATTGTATAGGGTTGTTTTGGCTATCCTGGGTCTTTTGTTTTTCCATATAAAGTTGATTATTATCTTTTCAAGGTCAGTGAAGAATTGTGGTGGGATTTTAATGGGGATTGCATTGAATCTGTAGATTGTTTTTGGCAAGATTGCCATTTTTACTATGTTTATCCTACCTATCCAAGAGCATGGGAGATCTTTCCATTTTCTGGTATCTTCTTTAATTTCTTTCTTTAGGGCCACAAAGTTCTTATTATATAGGTCTTTTACTTGTTTGGTAAGTGTTACCCTAAGATACTTTATGTTGCTTGTGGCTATTTTAAAAGGAGATGAGTCTCTGATTTCTTTCTCTGCCTCTTTGAGATCGGGTAGGAATAGAAGACAGGAGGGAGAGAGAGAGAGGAAGAGAGAGAGAGAGAGGGAGGGGTGGAGAGAGAGAGAGAGAGAGAGAGAGAGAGAGAGAGAGAGAGGGAAAGACAGAGAGAACATAAAAGAGGGAGCCAATATTGGTTTGAAGAGAAAATTGAGACCCACCAGACTGCCGCCAACTAACAATTTGAGCATCCGTGGAAAGGCTACCATAAATGCCATTCTCGGATAGTGAGATTAACAACTAACTTATCCATGGAGCCCTCATCTAATACCTGTTGGAAACAGAAGCAAACACCCATAACTAAACACTGAGTCGAACTAGAACTCAGATGCAGATGGAGAGGACAAGACCAGGTTGCAGAAACACATAGAGACAGCTGACCTGAACAAGGAGGAGCTAACAGGCCCCCAGACTGATAGCTGGGAATCCAGCATGGGACTGACTCAGGCCCCCATTAATATGGGTCTCAGCCAGAAGGACTGAGCAGTCTAAGGGACCTCAGACAGTGGAACCAAGATGTATCCTTGGTGCACAAAAGGACCTTGTGAACACATCCCCCATGGAGGGATAACTGCCTTAACCTAGAGACAGTAGAGAAGCCCTAGTCCCTACTTCAAATGACCTGTCAGATCTACATGACCCCACCTGGATGTCATTGCCCTACATATGGAATTGGGGTGGGGGGATGGGAGGTGAGGGTGGTTATGGTGCATGTGAGAGGGCAGAGAGGGTAAAAGTGAGGGAGGGAGGAAGAGAGTGAGAGGGAACTGGGATCGACATGTAAAATAATAAATAAAAAAAAAGAACTTCCATTTGAAACTTAACAAAAGCTTATAAAGTGGTTTTAGAAACAAACAAACAAAAAAAAAAAACAGAGAAAGGAAAGGCTTTTTGGTAGCAGCATTTTTCTAGGTTGAGTTCTGTTTTGCTAAAGACAGAAATTTGTGCGGCTCCTTTAAGGGAGGTTTCCTGACTCAGCATAAGTGACAAAAAATTGCAAGGCTTTTAAGAAGTGCTGCTAACAATTTAATGGTGTGTATGAGACTGGCAACGGCAGTGACCATATCTCCAAACCGGCAACATGCTGCTGGATGGCAGTGTAGACCAAGGCGGTGAGCACAGCTCTCAGTTCTGGCGGTAAAAATACGCGCCACCATCTTTGATAAACCGGGGCAGAAACAATTATGACTTTCATTTTATCAATGTTGTTGTTTGCCAGATAAAAGACTCGTGGCCAGAAAAAGATAAAGATTTACAGTAAAGACAGATTCACATTAAGAAAAAGCGCTAAAGGTTTACAGTGTGTTCTAAAATATATGTAGGCTTGGGAGAGAAAAGGAATAAAATGGTTTTAAAAATACAGCGAGGAGCTGGGTGTGGTGGCACACGCCTTTAATCCCAGCACTCAGAAGACAGAGGCAAGCAGATCTCTGTGATTTCAAAGTAAACCTGGTAAACAGAGTTAATTCCAGGACAGATAAAAGTTACTCAGAGGAACTCTGTCTCAAAAAATGAAAAAATAAAAATAAAAGAAATGGAGTAATAAAAAAAAAGCCACTTAAAGATGGGAAGGACAAAAAGAGTGTGGATACTATATGCTGTTCTGTTATCTTTAAATTTGACTGCTGAGGAAATAGCAACTACTGTTAAAGCAAATGCTGCTGGATCAATCCAATTTATATATTTTAAAAATGCTTTGACTCCAAAATTTAAGTCTAAGGACAGGTTACTGGGGAAAAGAATTTCTATTTTTGTTTCCACAGAAAATGAAAAGCTGTGGGTTCCTTCCAGACTAACATGATTTGATCAAGCAAGACCCCCCTGAAACAGCGTCCCAGGTGATCCAACATTCAATACAGTTGGGACAAGGCAGTCTTGCAAACTACAACCAGGATTTATGTGTCTTCTTAGTATCCCCAAGACAGTGCCCCCTTCCAGCAGGAAGCAGTTTGGAAAGAACGACGCCCTAATTCCCAAATATTTTCTATAAATGTTTGTTTTCAATTAAAGGGGGTTGGTTATAAATGGTTAATAACCACAACCAATCTCTTTTTAAAGGTAAAAAAAGGGGATTATGGTATAGATATGAATACTTTGTTTTAAAATGGATTTTCATTTTTTGATACAAATTTAAGGTCAATTTTGTGATAAGTATATTTCTCCTCTTGTTTAGGTATTGTGTTTATATAGCTCATTTAGAAATGTAATGTATAATTCAATACAAATTATAGATAGCACCTATAATAGTCAGATCTTATAGTTAAGTTAGTTAAGATTTCTAGATATACAGTCATGTATTTAAGATAAATAGGCATTCTTCAAACCTTTCAAAGACCTACAGAATATGGCATTTAAAATGGTTTAGGATTTTTCTTGACAGTGAGACATAAATGCTTCTGGAAACACCACCTGCATCAGAAAGGAAGATGGAAGATGGACATCAAAGAAACACATTATGAAGTTTACTTCCAATATGGCAAGACTAGCCATTTGGACAAGATACTGCTCTTGTCTGGACTGTTTGACTTTATGCTGTATAAACTGGACATGCAGGATCCACAGGAAAGTGACTGTTGATACAAGATGGACATTGCTACAGAGTTCCTGCTTCATGGAAGAGTCTGCCAGACAGTTTGCAGGACACAGAGGAAAGTGACTGACAAACTTCCAATACAAGAAGACAGGTTAAAATTTCCTGTTTTGCTGAAGAGTCTACTAGACACTCTATGGCCTATAGGCTGAAGATGGAAGATTACAGAAGAACTTTGGATGACTGACCAGGCAGTGAGTTGTCTCTGTCATTTCTGGAGTTTATATATTATCCTTCTGTGGTCTTTGAGGGAGTTGAAGACAAATAGCTATGGTTATAGTTTTTCTTAGTTAGGATTAAAGATAAGTTACATAGACTTTAGACACACAAAGATAGGATAGATGATGGAATATTTTCTTCAAATCTTGCTAAATGTTAATGGACTAACTAGCTGTGATTCTTACTTGATAAGTGTTGTGTTATATATTTTTGCTTTGTTAAGGTTAAAACCCTTCTTTTTATTTAGACAGAAAAGAGGAGATGATGGGAGATGTCATTCTGTAAATGTTTCTCATACTAGTTAATGAATAAAGCACTGTTGGCCAATAGGAAAGCAAGATAGGCGGGTCTAGGAGACAAGGAGGATTCGAGGAAGTAGTAAGGAGGAGTCAACATGGAAAGACTGGGGAGACCACATGCCGGCCTCACTCCCCAGTAAGATGAGACCAAGTGGAAATGCTTAGATTAATAGAAATGGGTTAATACTTAAGATAAAGCTAGCCGATAAGAAACAAGTAACTGGCCAACAGCATTATGTCAAATACAGAGTCTCTATGGGTTATTTGGGGCTGGTGCCGTGGTGGGTCCAGACCGGTGGGGAAAACCTACTCCTTATATACCTACCCCCCAACACTTATATGATTCCCTCCTCCATCTCTTTGACTGGACTACTTGGTTCTTGGATGTGGACTTCTGCATCTGCCTTCATCAGTTACTGGATAAAGGTTCTATGATGACAGGGTAGTCACCAATCTTATTACAGGGGAAGGCTAGTTTAGGCACCCTCTCCACTATTGCTAGGGATCTTAGGTAAAGTCATCCTTGTGGATTCCAGGGAATTTCCCTAGCATCAAGTTTCTCCCTAGCCCTGGAATAGCTCCCTTTATTGAGATATCTTTTTTCTTGTTCTCCAATCCCAATCCTCTCCCAACTCAATTATTCCACTCCCTCATGTTCTCATCCCCCATCCCCTTCCCTTTACTGACCCCACCCCCAGTTTACCCAAAAGATCTCATCTATTTCCCCTTCCCAGGTCAATCCTTGTTACTTAGGGTCTTCCTTGTTACCTAGTGTCTCTGGAGCTGTGGATTGTGGTCTGGGATAAAGAGGGTGGACAATGTTATTTTGTCTCTTATTTTAGTGAAATTTCTTTGAGTTTCCATTTAAGTTGATGTTGGCTATGAACTTGCTGTAAACTGCCTTTATTGTGTTGAGGTCTATCCCTTGTATACCTAATCTCTTCATGATTTTTCTCATAAAGGGTTGTTGAATTTTTCTGTATCTAATGAGATGATCATATGTGTGTATATTTTCTTTCAGTTTGCTTATATGGTGGATTATATTTATCAATTCATTTATATTTAACCATTTCTTCATCTCTGGTATAAAGCCTGCTTGGTCATGGTGGATGATATTTTTAATGTGTTTTTGGATTTAGTTTGCAAATATGTTACTGAGAATTTTTACATTTATGTTCATGGGGGAATTGATTTGTAAGCCACAATTATGTGGCTTGAATACCAACTCCCCTATTACTCTTTAAGACCCAATCCATATACTACTTTCTAAAAAAAAAAAGTCTCAGCAGATCTCCCCATCTGGAGGTATTCCCGTCTCTGAGCTGTTACCTCTCCAGCACTGAAATAATCACTAGCATCAACTAAATGGTTACTACATGGCAGGCTCTGTGCCAAGCTTTTTGAATGTCTTATCTTATTTATCTCACACAGCAGCTGTGTATTACTGGTGCATTATCATGACTTTCATTTACTGATGAGGACAGTGCATTTTACCGTGTTTATGAAATGTCCACTCACACACCACTTGTGAGGAGTGATGTCTACAAATGTAGCCCTCAAACGGGCTACCATACCATCACTATTGAGACATTTACCAACATAAAATTGTGCTCTCATTACTGGATGCATGCCCAGGAATTCCAGCTGTACTCTGGGTGTTTTTAGACAAAGGATCTGTCTTCTGGCATCACCTTTTTAGTCTCAGTTATGAGTGCAGGACCTAGCACATGCTACATACTCACTGTCTGTTGAATAAATCATTCTATGGAGAACTTAAACAGCTTCCTGAAAAGAGAGGACAAGAGAGGACAGTGATATCATGTCTTGTCCATTCCAAGTTCAAAACAACTTTTGTTCCTCTCCACTGGGTCTCAGCTTTCCCCACTTTTCTCCTACTTCTAGTGTCAAATCTTGAGAAAACAAACAAATCCAAAAACAAAAAACAAAACATGGAATTTTTTCTCAGCAATGATGCCAGAAAAATACCTCCTAAGAGACAAATGTCTTTCATCAAACACCTAGAAGATAAAAAGGAAAAGAGGAACCATCTCTCAGAAACTCTGCTGAACCCAGAAGCATTGCAGCAAGTGGTTCATTTCACAGAATCAAATATCTGTTTCATCAGTTACAGCAGAATGGCACATTAACAATACCTTGAATCAATGATATTTATTTTTTCTGAGAAGCTAGAAACTTTTTGTTCAAATAGCCCAGTTTTCCCAACCCACTATGAAAGATTTTTAAAAGACAGAGTCTGGGTCAATTCATCCATGTAGAAAAATGATTGTCTTCCTTGCATCCTTCCTTCAATCCATTCCTCCTTTCTTCCTCTCATCCTGCCTCTATTTTTCTCTCCTTTTTGTTTGTTTGTTTGTTTGGTTGGTTGGTTTTTTTTTTGTTTGTTTTGTTTTGTTTTTAAAGACAGAGTTTCTCTGTGTAGCTTTGTAGACCAGGCTGGCCTCTAACTCACAGAGATCTGCCTGCCTCTGCCTCCCGAGTGCTGGGATTAAAGGTGTGTTCCACCACTGTCTGGCAACCTTGAATTCTTGATCCTCTTGCCTCTGCCTCCTGAGAGCAGGGATTGTAGGTTTACACCATCACATCCAGCCCAGAAAGGACACACTTCTAATTTTCTCACCTATCTGTCATTTGTTGAAAACAGTCTCTGTTTTCATGATCCACATTTCCCCATATTGTAGACAGTCCTACCTGATTTATAAAAAATATTTTCTGCTCAGTTTTGAACCCTTTTGACCCCCTACTATTTATGAAGTAGCTACTATGTGCTAGAGGAATGTTAAGCTTTGGGGAAACAAATATACATAAAATCCTCCATATTGTCACTATGGTCCTTCGGTTGGGGTGAGGCTTGGCAGGAAAGAAGCAGTGAAACGAACATGTAGCATAATGTTTCATGGCGATGTGCATTATAATGAAAAGTAATGGAAGTCATGCCAGAGGTAGGGTGGAGAGTGTGCCCTTGTAAGGGAAAAGTCACTCAGAGAAGGTACCATTTGTACAGAAATGAATTATGCTAAGCTGGAGTGGAGTAGACTTTAGGTTTATGAAAAGCCGTACAACCAAGAGTTCTGTTTTTGATGTTTAGGGATGTAACTCAGTGGATGGAGTGCTTACTTCATATATATGAAGCCCCAGATTCTATCCCCAGTACTTCATAATACTAGGAATGGTAGCACAGTCCTGTGATTCCAGCACTCTGGAGATAGAAGTAGGAGGGTCAGAAACTCCTTCTAGGAAAGAGCTGAGTAAAAGCTGGTCTAGATCTAGGGTTATGAAGGTAATGTAAAGCCAGGCATCCACCGCTGCATAATGAGTAAGGGTAGCTTGGGATCCATGAGACATCATTTTAAAACAAAATGGGGATACTATACGCATGTTGGATAAACACCTCACTGAAGAAGTTGTACTCTGACACAGAACAAAACAAACCTCTAGGAGGGAAGAGCTCCTCTGGGCCAAGGAGTTCAGGGTAACTAACATTTGCGAGACAGTAAACAGGCTAGTGGGAGAGAGAAGCCATGCACACAGGGATCAATGTAGGTTGGGAATTTTTGGGAATTTTTGCAGGACTTGATTGTTTAAAGACTTTCTGGCAGGTCAGTAGTCTGGGATTTTATTCTGTGTTAGGAAGCTTCCAACTTCAAAGCTAAGGATCAAAGCTAAGGAAAAAGGCACTTGGACTTCTGCAGTTGTTTAATCCAGGAGCTGTATACAGTTTGTCACTGCTGGGAGATGATGAGTGGGCTCTATTTTAAAAGTATAACCAGCAAGGGCTGTGGGTGTAGCTCAGTGGTAAAGTGCTTGCCTAACATCTACAAGGTACAGGTTATAAACCCTAGCAATACACACACACACATACACACACACACACACACACACACACACACACACACAGAGTCCTATAGTATGTGCCTCACTAATCAAATAAGGTGTGTGTGTGTGTGTGTGTGTGTGTGTGTGTGTGTGTAAGGAAAATACAAAAAGCAATTCTGACCAAATATTTGGCCTGACTCCCCAATGAAAGATATTGCTGCTGGGGCTGGAGAGATAGCTCAAGTGGCTAAGAGAGCTTTCTACTCTTCCAGAGGACCCAAGTTTAGTTCCCAGCACTCATGTAGGGCAATTCACAGCTACCCGTAACTCCAGCTCTATGGGAATCTGGCATCCCTGGTCTCAATGAACACTGACACTTAGGTGCACACTCCATACTCATACACACTTGTATACATAATAAAAATAATTTTAAATATTTAATATGTATAGGTGTTTTTCCTGAATGTATGTCTATATACCACATGCCTTCAGAGGCCAGAAGAAAGTATTGGATCTCCTGGAATTAGAGTTACAGGTTGTTGGGAGCTGCCCAGTGGGGGTTGAGAATAGAACTGTGTCCTCTGGAAGAGCAGCTAGTGCTCTTAATGGCTGAGTCATCTCTGTAGCCTGGGATGAGCATTTGTAAGATGCTGCTGCTTTCTGGCTGGAACTGAGTAGAAGCTGGTGTGTGGTTATAAAGGGGACGTAGAACTAGGACTTCTGTTTGTGGCCACAGCAACTGGCACCTAAAATGGAGATGCCACCTCAGTGGAGACATTATGCTCCAAAGCAGAGAAGAGAATAAATAAACAGGAAGTGGAAGGAGTTGAGGGACTAGCCAGGGTTTTAAAACTAGAGTACAGACCTGTACAATGGTGGTGTACGCCTTTAATCTCAACACTTGGAAGGCAGAGGCAGGTGGATCTCTGAGAATAAGACCAGATTGAGTTCCAGAATATCCAGGGCTACACAGAGAAGCCCTGTCTTGAAAAGCAAAACAAACAAACAAAATCAAGGTATATTTTTTCAGAGCATATTTGGGTAAACAAACAACCAAGCAGGTGGTACAGATTTCACATCTGCCAGATATATATATATATATATATATATATATATATATATATCTGCAATTGATGAGCCCACATTGTCACATCATTATGTTTCTGTGTTTGATTTTCTTAAGACTGAAAGCATTGGCAGGTAAGGTGCATGGCAAGAATGCCCTTTGCCATATGTTAAGTTGTTGAGTACACCCTTGGGATGAGATGTGTCACATGCTAATGTTCTTCCATCTTGAGTGATTCTTAGAATGTTCTGAGTAATCTTAGAATCTTTTTTTTTTAATAAAAAAAATTGTATTTACTTAGAAGCATTCAGAATGTCAACAAAACAGCTGCAATTTTTTTTTTTTTTTTGCAATTACAGAGTGGTATTCAGTTAACAGAACAATTATCTTCGTATAAGATGCATGAAGATGGAAAAAAAAAACCCAAAACAAACAAACAAAAAAAAACCAAAAAAACTACCGTCCCCATATATAACTAATTTGTGCTGTGCACCAAGAACCTGCTTTAAATTTCCATGCCAATTTACAACCCCCAAACTGTACCAGGCAAGGTTAGTGGCTATTGAAAATACCACCAGGACAGGGCTATCTATCTAAAGACACATTCGGGAGTGTGTTAACTATACAAAAAAAGACACTGTACCGTTTAAAAACAAATCTTACACAGCCTTACATTTCAATTTTTTTTTCTTTAAAAGGAGTGAGTTGTGTACAGGGGGGTTAAATGCTTTATAGACAAAAAACAAAACAAAACAAAAAACTGCGCTAGAACCAACTTATTCATCATCATCTTCTTCATCTTCGTCTTCCTCTTCTTCCTCCTCTTCTTCATCCTCTTTATCCTCCTCCTCTTCCTCTTCCTTCTTTTTCTTGCTCTTTTCTGCCTTGACCACCCCCTTTTTCACTGCATCGGGTTTCTCTTTAGCTCTGTAAGCAGCAATATCCTTTTCATACTTCTCCTTCAGCTTGGCAGCCTTCTTCTCGTAGGGCTGCTTGTCATCTGCAGCAGTGTTGTTCCACATCTCTCCCAGTTTCTTTGCAACATCACCAGTGGACAAGCCTGGGTGTTCTCCTTTGATTTTTGGGCGATACTCAGAACAGAACAAGAAGAAGGCCGAAGGAGGCCTCTTGGGTGCATTGGGGTCCTTGAACTTTTTTTTTGGTCTCCCCTTTGGGGGGAATGTAGGTTTTCATTTCTCTTTCATAACGAGCCTTGTCCGCCTTTGCCATGTCTTCAAATTTCCCCTTTTCTTTAGCAGACATGGTCATCCACCTTTCTGAGCATTTCTTGGAGAACTCTGAGAAGTTGACAGAAGCATCCGGGTGCTTCTTCTTGTGTTCCTCCTGGCAAGTTTGCACAAAGAATGCATATGAGGACATTTTGCCTCTCGGCTTTTTAGGAATTCCTTTGCCCATGTTCAGTTGATTTTCGTCCACGAGGCACAGAGTCACCCAGTGCCCGTCTGGCTCGCGCTTGCCCCGGCGCTGTCTCTATGGAGCTCAATGTACTGCCAACCTTAGAATCTTTTTATACTAAGCTCTGCAGATGAGTTTCAGACTCAGTCTGCAGAACCCAAGACAGAGGCATCATCAAGTTCTCACATACTCTCAGATAATTTTAAGTTGTAGTCTCCACTGGAAGCATGGCCTAAGTCTTAATTGGCAACTGGTATTTGAGATTAAGAAGTGAGAATATAAAATAAATAAGTTTTCATAAAAAAGAGAGCAGAGCCAAAGAGACAGATCAGATTAGGTAAGGTGTAGGGGTAGGTGATTCTTAAAGACAGTGATTCTAGGCTGAGTAAGTACACAAAGGAGAATAAGGGTAACCAAATATAAGACAGGTAGGAGCTGGAGCAGTGGTTCTCAACATTTTTAATGCTGTGACCCTTGAAAACAATTGCTCATGTTGTGGTGACCCATACCCATAAAATTATTTTTTGTTGATATTTCATAACTGTAATGTTGTTACTGTTCAGAATTATAATGTGAATTTCTGATGGTCTTAGGTGACCCCTGTGAAAGGTTCATTGGACTCCCAAAGGGGTTGTGACTCACAGATTGAGAACTTCTGGGCTAGATAATTGGCTCAGTGGTTAAGAGCGCTGACCTCTCCTCCAAAGGACCCAGGTTCAATTCTGAACACCCACCTGGCAGCTCACAATTCCAATACCAGGGGATTGAAACCCCTCTTCTTACCTCCATGGGCACTACACACACATGGTACACAGATTTATATGCAGGCAAAACATCTACATACATTAAAATGAGAAAAATACCTTTAAAATTATTAACATAAAAGTCAGACCGAAGACTGTGCATTTAAAGAATAAAACTATGTGGGCTAGAGAGGTGTTTTTGCTCTTAAAGGCTAGGCTCACAACCAAAAATATAAGAATAAAACTAGTCATGTTGCTGTATGTCCACATTCCTACCACTGAAGAGTCAGGAGGGCCATAGCAACTTTAGGACTAGCCTGGTCTAACATAGTGAGTTCTGGGCTACCCATGGCTCCTTGCGGAGACTATTTTTCAATGCCTCCTGATATGGAAGACAATAAAAGACAATTAAAATATGTGGCTGCTCTACCCCAGCTTTTGTTGAGGCAGGAAGCTCAAGCTTGTCTTGAAGATCCTCCTGCCTCAGCCTCTCTAATTGTAGACTTAAAAGCAATGGCACATTCCCAAGCTGGGTATAGAACTCAAGGCCTTGAAAATGCTTGGCAAGAATTCTACCACAGCCCTCAACAACTCCTAGTTCTATATATGATGAATTGTTTATAGCAATCCTATAATCTCAACTTCTTTAAGCACCATTCTTTAAAAACCACATCCCTAGAAGTCAATTATTTGTAGCAAGACATAGAAATCCAAGTATAGATGGCATCTGCATAATTGAATTCTAGGTGCTGGAAGTATTGAATAGAAATTTTCATCTTCTTTACCCCCCTCCCTAGTTTTCCTCCAAGAAGTTGATGGGCAAAGTCTAGTGGGCAGTGATCTACTTTTCTGCTGTCAACAGAATGAGTGTACAAAGGGTTTTCTAGGCTCTGTGCTCTGAAAGTTGTCAAGGCAAGCCTCTTCCTCCATAGAATAGCTGGACAAGAGTCTCTTCTATACACCCAGCTCCCCACATGTAAGTCACAAGCCTACAGTTTCACTTAAGCCTCAAACACACCACAAATTCCAATCTAGATTTACCATCAGTAAGGATGATACTTTAATCTTTTTGTTCCTTTTATTTCCTAATAGGTTCAGTAGTCAGAAAGAAGGGAAATGAAATTCATTAGCTCCATGTCTTCTTCCCTTTTCTGTTGCTGTAACACAAAACCTGAAACTATAATAGAGATTAATCCAGGTTTCATGGTGCACACCTCTTATTCTAACTTAGGAGGCCAGCCTGTACTACATGAGACCCTGTCTCAAGAACCCCCCCCCAACTCCCGGCTCCACCATCCCAAAATAAAATCAGCAGAAATTATCTTTATAGACTCATGGTTTGGGAGGCTGGAAAAATCCAATACTACTGTGCCAGACTATTCTGAGCTTCTCGTGAATGCGCCCTGTTGCTTCAACTCAAAGGGGGAAATGGAAGGGCGAGCAGATACATTTGGAGCCCACAAAACGATAAGGGCAGCCAACTTTATGACAACCTGCCACCACAAGAATGGCATTAGTCACAATTAACGGTCTAACCACCTTTCGAAGGTTCCCATCTCCCAGCCCCACCACCACAATGGCAACCAAACTTCGACATGAGTTTTGGAGAGGACAAACCACATGAAAGCACAGCGCAGTGGAGTTCCAGTATCATGGGTATAGTGGAAGTTATCTCCCACTGATGGGGTCCACAGATGCTCTCCACCTTAACATGATGTGACTCTACGGAGGCCCCTCCATTCCATCCCCTCCATTTATTCTGGACAGCGCAACCTCATGCTGCCTTGTGGATTCTGACATCCCCCATCAGAGTGTGAAGAAGGCATTTCAGATTTGCTCTCTTTTCTGGGACAATATTCATGTCTAGATAAACAAAATGTCTTCTCTGGAGCACAGAAAACCTACTCTCCCAGAGAGACAATTAAATTCTGATTTTCCACTTTTTTTTTGTAATAGAAATGACATCTATTTTGGTTCAATGAAAACATCTAAGTAGAAAGGAAATGAAAGAAAGGAAGGAAAGAAGAGGAAAGAGAATATCTGTTAAGGGGAAAAGTCAAGAAATTCACCCATGCTCACTGTTTCTCTGAAGGTCACACTGACAGATGTTTTTGATAAGGACATCCTCTCTGGGGCATGATGGGTAGGTGGTGCTGTGAGTCACAGCATCACTGTCCTACCTTGAACTTCACTGGCAAGTGGTGGTGAGAGAAACTAAAACAAAGCCTTTTCCCTGGGTCCTGAGGTCATCGATTTCCAAGCCACCCATTTATCTGGACCCCACACTCTTCATCTTGTTTTTCAGGCTCCCACGATGGAACAGCCTGGTTTAACAAAGTTTTAAAGTCCATGGCTGGGGAGGTCACAAACCCTAGAAGCTACTGCTCCTTCTCTGCTGAGTGGCCATCAAGCTGACTTCTAATTATGTTTATTCCCAGAGACTGGTGCTGCTGTCACTGTTGCTCGGAGAAGAATCCTTGTTCCTCTGCAGTGGGACTCAGTCTGTCCAAGCGCTGAGAGTAAGTGACTGTTGGATGCCCATACTCATAGCAGCTATAGGCGGTTCATAGTCACTGGGGGAAAGAAAGGCACGTTCTTCAGTGGTGCAAGGTGTCCATGCTCCGGTAAATAGCCAGTCATCCATGCCCCTGTCAGCAACCATAGTGAAACTCATCCAGTCACACACACACACAAAAGGCAGGAATAGAAACGGGGCTTAGTGGAAAGAGGAAGGGTGTTAGCCTCTGTGAAACAGGAAATATATGATACATATGTATGAATATATATATGTAGTGAAGTCTGTTATATATACAATTAATATGATCTAAGAAACTTTAAAAAAAAACATTTTAAAAGTTCTAAAAATTAAACTGGAAACTTTTCCAAAAAAAAGGAAGAAAATGTGTCTTTAAATATGAAAATGGCCTGCAAGAAATGGTTATTTGGAATTCTTAGACTAGACATAACAACTAAGATTACTTCCTGCATTCCAATGAGATCATAAAAAAAATCTCTCAACAAATCGAAGGCCCACAAATTAATTTATAATTTCATATATTGCAAATAATAAAAGATGACTTCAGGAAATATGTTCTACATAAGACATTTTTGTAAGAGTCTAAATACTATGCATGTGTCCAGCACACAAAATTCTAAACCTTGGAAATAAATGACCTAAAATGAAAATTCACAGTTGAAGATGAACTTCCAAAGAGGCAAAATAAGACATGTCTAATCCTACCATGAATGTTAGGGGAAAGTTTGAAATACATGTCCAGTTAAGATGATGTGTGTGTAAGTAAAGTGCAGAGCTTTAATACTAAAAGTTAAATCCCATGTATGATGTGTGTCATTTGTGGAAAGAAAGCAAGACAATTGGACAAAAGGGAAGCTTCTAAAAGGTACCTCAAGATCAAGCCAGCTGTCTGAGGGGAGGATGGTCCACCCATCCAACACAGGCTCTTCATCATTTGTTGTTGAACGAGGCTTGGTACAAATTAAGGTCTAGTGGTCAATGCAAGATGACCTGACCACTGACCAGCCTTGTCTTATCCTCCTACATAGCAAACAATTCTCTTCTTGTTTCTTGTTCCCTTGTAAACCAGGAAGCCAAAGGTGGACAGAATCTTATGGCATCTAGCCCATAACAAAAGGGTCCATTCAGAATAGCTGCTGGGTCTTTACCAGTATTGATGAGTGTGGTAAGTTATTAGCCACAAAGGTGTCAGCATTTGCCAGTTTCATAAATTAAGATAAAGTTATGCTCAATCTGTATCCATATGTCCATTCTAAATTATCTTCATACAGTGATTCTTTTGAGGTGGGGGGAAGGAGTAAAAATGTAGCTGGTGGCCATCCCTGAAGATATATGTGATATAAGCTTTGGTGTATCTTAGTATGCTATACATACCCACTTCAATCAGCCATCTGACCTATTTGGGGTTCCTGCAGCCCACAGAGTCCTTTGTGTGCCTTGTGCCCATTTGCATAGACCATTTTTGTAGTAAAAAATAGCAGTTTAAAGAACTGTACTTGACTACCAGGATAGAGCAAAGAGCCCTCACATTTCATTCTATTCAAATATTTCGAATACCCCTACCTTTGGCATAAAATAAAACAAAAGTCTTGGTTAATGGGGCTGGGGTTATGGCTTACTTGGTAAAGTGTTTGTACAGGCATAGAGACCTGAGTTTGGATTCCCCAGAATTCATAGGGAAAATTGGGAATGGTGGTGTACTCAGTAATCCCAGTGTTGAGGAGGCTGAAACAGAAGGAGGATTCCTAGAGGTCATGGGATAGTCAGGCTAGCTAACTCAAAGAGTGTTAGATTCAGTGCAATACACCACACACAAATACAAGCAAAATGAATGATTTCATAGATTTTTTTTATTGAATTTCATTTTAGAATTGTGAATTCCAATTTCTTACAAACTCAATATAGACTAGAACTGTAATTTAGAAATTAAGAACTTGGTTTAGATTTGACAATCATAATCAAAGCTTTTTAACTATCTACATTTTTTAAAAGATATAATTCTGTTGGCGTACTACTAGCATTTCTTATTGGCTATCTCTGTATTAAATATTAACCCATTTCTATTAATCTAAGTATTTCCACGTGGCCTCATCTTACTGGAGAGAGGGGCTGGCGTTCTGCTCTCTCCGCCCTCCATCTTGAATCTCCAACTATCTACATTTTTGTTGTTGTTTGTTTGTGGGTTTTGAGGGCTGTTTTTACCCAAGTGCTGGGGATTTGAGCTCCGGTTATCATGCCTTCGTGGCAAGTGCTAAATCTTTTGAGCCATTGCCTCCCTGGCCCCCATATTGACATTTTAGTATTATATTAGAACATCATTAGTAATAGAGATAAATAGAGCTAGGGAGATTGCACAGTGGCTGAAGTGTTTACTGCAATGCATAAGAAACGAATTCAAATCTCTAGCTCCAAATAAAAAGCCTAGGGTGGTGGTATTCACCTTCTGTAACCATGCCAGGAGGAGCTTGTTGGCCAGTCAGTCTAGCTAAATTGGTAGTTCCAGGTCAGCGAGAGATCCTGTCTCAAAAAAGAAAAAAAAATATGCAGAGTAACAGAGGAAGACATCCAACATTAATCTACCCACACCTTCTCAGCCAGGAAGTGATCAGACCTCCTCTGCCAAGCACCCACCATTAACTGAATTAGTATAGCTCTACAGCACCACAAACAACCAACTGTGACCTAAGACCTGCAACATTGTGACCCAAAGCAAACTGTCTTTCTAACTTATCATCTCAGCTGTTTGTTTATGGTAACAAAAAGCTGGTGAACATTGTCAGTTTTCCTTTGTTGAGAAAGGAGCCAAACTCAGGACAGGTGGATCAGGACATTTAATCAAGGACGGGTGGATCAAGACATTTAATCAACTTTGGCAAAAACTTCCCGAAGTTGTCATTTCTTCATTTGCAACAGGGTATGTAACAGCTAGCATACAGATCATATAAGGAATAAATTAGAGTAAATAAGTAACTGACTCCTTCCAGTGTTTGGTACATACAGAGGGCTTGATACATGCCATTATTTGCAAGAATGGGGATAAGGAGAAAGTTTCAGTGAGACTCTAAACTGGAAACTAAACTGCTCAAAGTCAGAAGCATGCCTGGCACAGAGCATCAACTGCCATGTCCCTCATTGATCTGTCTTCCCATAAGGCTGCTCAATGTACAAAAAAAACAAAACAAAACAAACAAACAAACAAAAAAACACACCAGCTTCTGCCAGGCAGACCCCAGTTCTCATTACAATTCAGTAAATCAGCAGTTGCATAATCTCAGTAAATTCTCTAACTTCTGTGAGCCTCATTTTTCATTATGAAAAGTGGACATAATTCCTGTATGATTTGGAATAAATGTGATGTTTAATACTAAGATTTCTATCTGCAATCCTCTTCTACTATCCTAACCATGTTCTAACATCTGGGCTGAGTTCTTTCACCTTGCATTATTTCTGCCCCAGAGTGTGAGAAGAGATTGTGACTCGAGAGGGTTACTAATCCCTCGAAACCCTCAGATCATAGATAAACTCATTTCCCGATTGTGCCCCTCCTTGGCTTACGTGGCTTTGATGACCTGATCACACACGCTGGGGACCACATGAAGGTCACCACTCAGAGCTGTACTCCCATCAAAGACTTGTTTCTGCTCACGTACACTGGGTATGAACCAAAGGACACAAAGGAAAGGACAACAGTCCTCTAAGCAGTCATCACCAAGGCCAAGTGCTTGCTTTCACCACTTGAGGGGTGGGAACCTCACGATTGAAAGGATGAAGACATTTATCATGTCACTTCAGGTGTATGCACACACAAACTTGGAATTAAAAATAGTCACATCAGGCACAGAACCTGTGGGAGCTGCCAACCAATTATTGGTCCAATTTGAGGCCCTTGTCACAAGAGGGAGTCCAAGTCTGACACTGCCTGGAAAGCCAGGAACTAGAGTCTGGGTAGTCCAGAGACCTGCATTGAGCCAAACATGACTGACCCTCCCCCCAGCACCCCCCAAAAAAGTCAATGAAAAGATTCCTAATGATAGCCTGCTATGTGAGCAGACTGGGGCCTAGCACAATCATCAGCAGAGAGGCTTCATCCAGCAGCTAATAAGAACAGATGCACACTCATAGCCAAACATTAGGTGGAGCTAGGGGAATCCTGCAGAAGAAAGGGAGGAAGGGTTGTAGAAGTCAGAGGAGTAGAGGAAACAAGAACATAGCCCACAGAATCAACTAAGCAAGGCTCATAGGAACTCACAGAGACTAAAATGACAGTCAGAAGTCTGTATGGGTCTGAGCTAGGTCGTGTGTGTGTGTGTGTGTGTGTGTGTGTGTGTGTGTGTGTGTGTGTGTGTGTGTGTAGCATGATATTCTTGTGGGGCTCCTAACTGTAGAAGTGTGTGTGGAGGGGGTATTTCTGACTCTTTTGCTTGCTTTTGGAAACCTTTTCCTCCTCCTGGATCACCTCGTATAACCTTGATATGAGGGGAGGTGCCTTGTCTTACTATAACTTGGTATGGTGCGTTTAATTGATATAGTCATGCTCTCTCCTGAAGGGAAACAGAAGAGTGGATCTGGAGGAAGAGGAGGTTGTGGGGAGGAGCTGAGTGGAGAGAAGGGAGGGGAAACTAATGTAGGGATGTAATATATGAGAGAAGAATAAAATTTAAAAATTAAAAACAGAGGGAAAAAGGAAAGAAAAATCTACCACACAAAAGCCATCAAACATGCACAGAAATTACTTTTTTGTTTCATGGTTTTGCAGATGAGATCCAGAGGCTGATGCCTACTTGGCAGATGTGCTGTCACTGAGCGACACCCTCAGGTGTACACATGTCCTAGGCAGGGGTAGTTTGTAGGGCAATCTCCTAGGATCCTCTGGCTCTCGGCTTCTTACCCAGAAGAGAGAGAGAGAAAAAAAATGAAGCTAGAACAGAGAATAAAATCTCACTTGAGAAGACTAATTTTCAAACAATCATAATTAAAGGTTGATGATAATATTGTTAAACAAGCAAAAGAAGCATTAACTGATAGATGAGAAGTTTAATTTAATTCCAGAGAACTCTGTATCTCTAAAAATTGATCATCTGTTTCATTATTTTGTTATGAAAGTAATGCATGCATAAAATAGGAAATTAGGAGGTATAGGCCAGGAAAAAGTTTTTTAAAATCTTTATAAATTCATCTAGCTAGAAAAGAAATAATATCTGCAAATACCTTTGAGATATGTTCTCTGTAGTTTTAAAACAGAACCAGGATCCTTCGATTAAATTATTTGTATCCAACATACTTGAATTCTGTGAGTCTTCATTGTGGGCTATTCAGTTTACTTCTACAGTTTTGCTATTATAAACATCACTGATTTGTAATGAGTGTATGTAATGACTTTGAAGGGGGCTGGAGAGGTGGCTCAGTAATTAAGAGCACTGACTGCCCTTCTAGAGGATCTGGGTTTGGTTCCCAGCATCTTCATGGGAGCTCACAACTGACTGTAACTCATCCCAGAAATCTGTCTCTCTTTTGGCCTCCCTGGCACCTGCACAAGGTGCACAGACACACATGTAGGCAAAACACCCATACACTAAAAGTCTAAAAAAAATTTTAAAAAGCCACACACATGCAGAAAATGATGTAGTTAAGGCACTTGAAAAAATTCTGGAAAGTGGGCAACTGTGTTTAAAGATGTGTGAGAGAAGGGGCTGGGAAGATGGATCCGTGGGTAAACCAGTTGATGCATGAGGACCTAGGTTTGTATCCACATATCTCATGTAAAAATCTGGGTGTGGTAACACATCTTTAGCCCTAGTACAATAAATGCCCACCCAGCTTAGCCAAAACTGTGAGCTCCAGATTCACTGGGAGACCCTGCTTCAAAAATAAGAAGCAGGAAGAGCGATGGCTTGTCATCATGGCGAACCCTAGAGATAAGGCACTTCAGGACCACTGCAAGAAATGGCTTGGACGCAAGGAGACTGACTGCCTCCTTAGGGAGCTAAGGGAACAATTACAACTTACCTAGCCCTGTGAAAAGTCTGAAAATGATCTGAAAGCACTACCAAGTGTTGGGCAGATTGTGAGTTAAGTGCTTAAACAGTTAATGGGAGAAAAACCAAGATATGTCAAAGGTTGTCATCAGTAGCTTGATAATAGTGTGATGAATCCAGGAATGAGAGTTGCTTTGAATGTGACTACGGTAACCATCATGAGGTGTTTACCAAGAGAAATGGATCCATTGGCTTGCAACAGGTCTCATGGGAATCCTGGAAATGTTTCTTATTCTGAGATTGGAGGGCTGTCAGAACAGATTCAGGAATTAGGGGACGTAGTAAGACTACATTTTACAAGCTCAGAATTATTACAGCGTGTGGAAAAAATACTTCAAAATGCTGTTTGCTATATGGGCCACTAGGCATTGGGAAAACACTCTTGGCATGAATTGTTGCAAGCCAGCTGGACGGCAACTTCCTAAAGAATTATGTATCTCTATTGTAGACAAGTACGTTGGTGAAAGTGCTCATTTGATTAGAGAAATGATGTTTAATTATGCCAGGAGCCAGCAGCCAAACTTTTTTTTTAAAAAAATGAATGAAATGGATGCTATCAGTAGCCATTGGTTTTCTAAGGGTACATCAGCAGACAGAGAAATTCATAGAACTTTAATGGAGTTACTAAAGCAAGTGGATGGATTTGATACTCTGCATAGAGTTAAAATGGTCATGGCTACAAACTGACCAGAAACACCGGATCCTATTTTGCTGTGATCCAAAAGATTAGATAGAAAAACACATGCCAATTTACCAAAGGAACAAGCACAACTAGATATATTGAAAATCTATGCAGGGCCTAGTACAAAGCATGCTGAAATGGATTATGAAGCAACTGTGAAACTTTCAGATGGCTTTAATGGAGCCATCCTGAGAAATGTTTGTACCAAAGTACATATATCTGGAATTCATGCAGATCATGATTTTGTAGTTCAGGAAGACTTCATGAAAGCAGTCATTAAAGTGGCTGCTTCTAAAAACCTAGAGTCCAAACTGAACTACAAACCTGTGTAATTTACTATAAGGTTTTTGATGGCTGCAGAACAGACACTGACTTATGTAAAAATAAAGTTAAGGAAAACAATGTATGTATTGGCAGGGATCTATCTCATTAACAGTGAATAAACTTATGTATAAGCAACATAATTGTATACAATTCAGTAATTCTTTTAAAACTGGTAAAGAAAAAATTGTATATTTGTTAATATTGCATTTACTACAGCAGAATTTACAAAAGATATGTTAAAGCCTTCCATAGTGAGCATTTTGTACAACATTCAAAATGATAGCACAGAGGAGCCTTTTTGGGGGGGGCAGGTTGAGACAAGGTTTCTCTGTGTAACCACCATAGCTATCCTGGAACTAGCTCTGTAGACCATGCTGACCTCTACTTCCCAAGTGCTGGGATCAAAGGCATGTGCCACCACCACCAGACTCAGGAGAACATTTCTTATGACTTATTTTATATTTTGTTTTCCCCGTCCTAAAAAAAATGCAATAAAATCTGTTTAAGTTGTCCAGTAAAAAATAAAATAAAAAGTGACAAATAAAAATACGCCACATGCAGAAAGAAGATATACTCCAGGAAACTGGAATTATCCTCATGACATTACTAGTATCACTAGTTGGGCATGGTAGCACATGCCTTTAATCCCAGCCTTTGTGAGGCAGAGGCAAGAGATTTCTGTGAGTTCAAGGCCAGCCTGGTCTACATAGTGAGTTGGAACAGCCTGCACTACATAGAGCAATCTTGTCTCAAAACAACTGCCAGACAGTGGTGGTGCAGCACTCAGGAGGCAGAAGCAAGCAAATCACTGTGAGTTTGAGGCCAGCCTGGTCTACAGAGCTAGTTTCAGGACGGGCTCCAAAATAATACAGACAAAACCTGTCTTGAAAACAAACAAACAAACAAACAAACAAATTATCATTATACACCCTATACAAAGTCATAATCAGACAATGAGTTTAAGCAAATTGTCAACTAAATTATTTTCCTCTGAGCACCCAGCCCTTGTTCATGCCCTACACACCAGCCTCCAGTTTTTACGCCAGAGCATTTGATCTACCCACTTCCCTTCTGCCCCCAAATGCCCCTTGGTCTCACTTTCTTCTGCAGCATCTGACCTGCTAATATTTTGTTTCAGATTAATTAATCAATGTCCCTTTTTTTTGGATTAATGCTACCATTTGGTTCCTGTTGTCCCTACTCTGGGCTGCTGAACACTGCTACAAAAATTCACAGGACTTGTTTATATTGGGTTCTCTTGTACACTTGCTTTGCAGCTCACCTCTCCCAAACTGTCCCTTATTTTTAAACGAGAAGAAAATTGTCATTTAAAAATCCTTATGTCTCTGGAGAAGGAGGGCCTGGACCCTGCTCCAAATGATATGACAGACTTTGAAGATTCCCCCAATGGAAGGCCTCAGCCTCCCTGGGGAGCAGAAAGGGGATGGGTAGGGGGCTGGGGGGCTGGAGGAGAGGGGAGGGAGGGACTGGACACCTGACTCCAAATGATATGAAAATACTAGGATCATTTTTTCAAAAAAATTTTACCCAAATAAAGACAGATTCCCCCACATGTAACAATAGTACAAAAAAGTTATAAAATTGTCCTTGGTTTTACAATGATAAATGAAAAACATTAAAATTTTCCAATCAAAAAAGGATGTGAAGGGTTTTTGTTGTGGCCTCCCTGGAAAACATTGGAGCAAAATAACTTAATGGAATATAAAGATACGAGCTGGATGGGCAGCCCTACTGAAGAAAGGGGGATATTTTCACAGAACCAGTACTTCCCCCCCCCGACCCACGATGTCAATCAAAACACAACAGGCCTTTAGAAAAGAGATACCCAGATAGCAGAGAAATGGGGACAGGGAAATGAAAGAATAGGAAAACTAGTAGGATGTGACCAATATAAAACAAGTCTTGTTCTAATTTAAATTCGAGAAAGGAGGAAAAGAACAAACCATCCTCATAAGGAGGGGGATTGATTGGTGTTAGCCCGGGAAAAAATCCTTGTGTTCACTGGGTGGTGGTGGTGCTTGCCTTTAGTCCCAGCACTCAGGAGGCAGAGGTAGGCGGATTTCTGTGAGTTCAAGACCAGCTTGGTCTACAAAGTAAGTTTCAGGATAGCCAGGGCTACACAGAGACACCCAAACCCAAAACCAAACAAACAAAACAGAAGGAAGTCTATATATTAGTTTGATTTTTAAAATATCAATTAAAATTATTTATTTTATTTCATGAGTATGGGTGTTTGGTTGGCCTGCCACCTGTGCCTGTTACTTCAGACCTGGGACTGGGGTTACAGATGGTTGTGAGCTGCCATGGGGTACTGGCTAGTGAACCAAGGTCCCCTGGAAGAGCAGACAGTACTCTTAACTGCTCTCTCTCTCTCTCCAGCCCCGCAAAAACAAAATCTCACCCATTGTGTGTGTGTGTGTGTGTTTGTGTGTGTGTGTGTGAGAGATGGAGGGAGGGAAAGGGAAAGGGAGAGAGAAATCACTAATTCCTCTTTCCTATTTATTATTTCCTATAGTGTTTCCTATAAACAATGAGATTACGCTATTTGGTGCATAGATTTCCCCCCCCCCTTTCTTTTTCTTCATTAAGAATTGTGTTTAAAATTTTCCATTTAAAACTTTTGTCCATAAATCATGCACAAAGTGTTGCTATCAGATGTCTTTATATTTATCTGCTATAAAGTGGTGCATCTTTTCCAGTTACCAAACTTTAAGAATTATTTGAGCAGTTTCTTGTATATCAGATTTTAGTTGACTGTAATATTGGTGTATTCATTTGTGCGAGGTCCATCTAATCCTCCACAGTTTTATAAACTTCAAATAATTTTTACACCCAACTAAAGATGTGGGAAACACATTTACATAAAGCCCGGGTTTCTTGGACCTTCCTTCTGTCTTTCGCTTCATTTTTTTTTTTTTTTTTTTTTAAAGCGGGTAAAATTTATAGAGTTTACATTCTTCTCCGAAGCCCTAATCTCGGAGTGTTTTTCAATACTATTCTGCAACATATTGTCTACAGATATTCATTCCCGCATTTTAGTATATAAAGGAATGGTTGGGAATAAATAACCGACCCTAATAGGGGAGTCTCAATGCTCTTACTCTAAAGTCATGAATCATATGGAATTTCAAAACCTTGCCCCAATAGCGACATCTCTTGGTGAAATAAGAGGCAGGCAGAGGGGAGGTGCAGTGTAGTCCTCCCGTCAGCAGGGAGCAGTGCGAGCCGGGCAGTGCGCCTTTGCTTCCGCGAGTCAGGCGCAAGCGCAGGCGCAGACGCGCGCTCCCGGCAGCCTCCGCTCTCTCACCCCGCGCGGAGGATCACCCTGCGGAATCGGCCGAGGGTGGGCGCCGCGGCGGGCTCTGGCGGTCGGCGGGCTTCCGCTCAGGGCGGCCGGGCTCCGCGCTGCCGCCGCCGTGGCCCATGGGCAGAATCGTCTCGCAAGGCCGGGTGAGTAGCGCCGCGGCGGTCCTGGCCAAGCGGTCTGATCCGGAACGGAGACCTGGGTGAGCGCGCCTCCTCGGATGAGCTGGACGCGAGGCCGCGGCTCTAGGCCGCGCCGTGAGGGGCACGGGGATGCGGGCGCGACACCCCGAGCTGCCCAGGGTTGCCAGCCCCTTGTGCTTGCCTGCCATGCGCGTTCGGGCCACCCAGATCTCCCCTCCACCTGTCTTGATCTCCTTGACACTAAAGAACGTACCTTCCTTCTCTTCGTGGCCCATGTCCAGGCCAAGTTGTTGTTGGGTCGCTAGACCCCAGTGCGTCGGGCCTCAGGAGTGGAGGGGCAACCCCTCTTCCCAACGTGTTTCCTTCCAGAGCCCCAGAAGTAAGGGTTGAGGACGTAGACTCACCTGGACAGGTAAAGACAGTTGTAAATCCGGCACCCTCAGCTCTGTATTAAGGGGAGTTTTAACGTTCATGTGCATCCCCTAGTTTTTTGAGCTTCGTTTGCTTGGGCTAGGCGTGCTATAAATGCGTGCTGCAAAGTTCAGTGAGGTACTTCTCCAAGAGTTATAACTCTTAAGAAGCAGGCTTGAAAACCCAGGCCTGGGTTGATTTTAAGGACCGGAGTGCAATCTGAAAAGACCAGGAAGAGGAGCTGATGTTTATTGACTTTTAGAGGGGGTTTTATTAGACGTGCAGAAGAGGGAACGGTGCACGGCTGAGGACGTGGAAAAGCAACGACAGTGAAACACCCGTCGTCTACAGTTTTAGGCAGTTAAGAGGGATTCAGAGGGCTGATCAGATCCTGAGCACCCTTTAAGTCAGGAGGGGAGGATCGTCGACATTAAATTCTTCTTGCTAAAGGCACATGAGGATGGAAAATATGATTTCCTAAGATTCTGCCTGTGCTTAGAACAGGTGAGTACTGTCTCCTAACCACAGGTGGCTCTTTTAAGTCATGCCATAGGGTGCACACATACTGGAATGAGCTGTAAGCGCTTCAGGATAACGGATTATAGTTAAATATGAATAATCTAGCTCAGGATGGTGGCGCATGCCAGTACTTGGGAGGTGTGGGCAGGAAGATCAGGGGTTCAAGGACAAGCCACATGTGGAAATCAGAGGACAGCCTGCAGGAGTCCCTTTTCTCCTTCTACCATGTGGGTCCTTATTGACCCCTCATTTGTTACTACTTTTTCACACATCCCTCCAGCAGGGAACAGTTTACTTCATAATTCTACTGGTCTTTGAGAACAGTAGGGAAACCTGCTGTGCTTAGTGCTTACATTACAAATGTCTCTATTTAGTTTGTTTTTGATAGACTCTGGCCTGTGTATTTTGGTAATTTTGATGGGAAATTTAAACTGTCAAAGATGGCATAGCTGCAGACAAAGGGGAATAAATAATTCCATAAAAAGTCATCCTTAAGTCCTGTATGTAAGATACAATTGTGTGTTACCTTGACAAGGGGTAGGCTTGGGATGCTTGCTCTATCTTGTCAACTTGACTACATCTGGAGTTAACTGAAACCCAAATGGCTGGGCACACCTGTGAGGAACTTTTTTCTTTCTCTTTTTTCTTTTTGGACGTCTCTGTGTAGCCCTGAAACTCCCTCTGTAGATCAGGCTGGCCTCAAACTCAGAGATCTGCCTGCCAAAGCCTCCCAAGTGCTGGGATTAAAGGCATGTACCACCACACCCAGCTCAAGGGATCCCTCCCCCCCTTAATAAAATAATTTGAAGTGGAAAGACCCACTTCTAATCTGGATCTTTGGGGTGGGGAGACACACCTTTAATCCAGGTCTTTTGGGGTAGGAAGAGCCACTCTAATCTGGACCACACCTTCTGCTGGCAGCCTCTGTGTAGAAGGAAGTTGCCCTGCCTGTTGGCCCTTGCTTTCTTTAGCAAGTCTATTCCTTCACTAGCATTAGAGCCTACAATTTCAGTGTATACTGAGGACCAACCACCCTGAGACATGCAGCTTTGTGGACAACTACTGAACTACTGAATTCTTGAACCTTTGTCTTGTAGGCAGTCATTGTTGGGTTAGCTGGATCACAATCTATAAGCCATTCTATCATTCTATATCTGTAACTCCATGTATATATTCATGTATGTATATATATTCATTGGTAAGTTCTGTTCCTCTAGAGTCTAGAAAACCCCAACTAATACAAGAAGGTAAGCTGACCAAAGGGTAACATTGCCATAAAAAAAAAAAAAAAAAAAAAAAAAATGAACTAAGAGCTGAGGAGATGGCTTAATAAATTGCTGCTGTGTAAATTTGAGGCCCTACGTTGAGATTCCCCAATACCCATGTAAAAACTTCTCTACAGGAGTGCATGCCTAAAATCCCAGCTCTGAGGAAGCCAAGACAGGAGGTCCCCTGGGGTATACTAGTTAGCTAGCTAGTCTTGCCATGTCAGTGAGTTTCTGGTTTGATAAGAGATGCTGTCTCAAAAGAATATGGTAGATGGAAAGTGACTGTGGAAGATACTCAGTGTCTGTCTCTGTTCTGTGAATGCATATGTATAAGTACACACAGAAAGTAACTGAACACAGTAATCTCAGATGCTCATAATTCTGTGTGCATTTCACATGTGAATTCAGTTAACACATTTTACATCATAAAGGCCAGTTTCTGTTTGTATTTACATTTGAGTCTCGATTCTTATGATATGTCTAAGAATCTAGACTCTTTATTACCTGGCATCAGACTTTTCATGAACTAAATGTATTATATAAGTGTTACCAAACCATTTTAAGTTTGGATCTTGACAGAATCTCCTTACTGTATTTGTTAACTTCTGTGTTTGTAGGGAGATTAATGACTAAAATGGTATGTTCATAAATGTTTAAAATAGCTAACATGTAAATACATATACCTTTAAAGGAATAGATCCTTTGCAAGCAAAATTATTTAAGGCCAAAATCAAGGGAATGGTAGAACAGCATTTAGGGAAAATCACAGGGATGGCTTGAGGAGCTAAGTGATTTCTTGTCCAGATGCTGCCTTCTGTTTTAGTTGGTGAATTCACAAGAGTTTGTAGTAGACATAATTGAAGTAATTAGTATTTATGCAGGCTAACAAGCATGTTTTTACCGTGATAGTCCAGTTCTGTAAATAGAAAAGCCATTGGAAACCAGAAAATCAAAAGAATATTCTTTCATATCTGAGATGTAAAGGTGTAATTTCATGAACTGTTACAGAAAACTCAAATGCTGGAGAGATGAAAATGGTTTCTAACATTTAGAGTGTTTTTTAAGGCAAAGGAGAGCAAGTTGGATCACATGGAATTGTCAACAGACCATTTTCAGTTTAAAGACTTGAAATGAAATCCCAGTAGTTTCACAAAACCTCATTAATTCAGCAATGAAGATTGCATTAACCTTGAGTGGTAGTACATGCCTTTTATCCCAGTACTTGGGAGGCAGAGGATCTATGAGTTTGAGGCCAACCTGATCTATGTAATTAGTGCCAGGCCAGCTAGAGCTACAAAGACCCTGTGTCAGAGAGAGAAGGAAAGGGAAAAAAGTGGTGGTTATTAAATAGAATTTTCAGATGGGAGGGCTCTGTTGGATACTCAGATCCTCCAGTGTTTGATTTTATTTTAACCCTAAAATTTATGAAACTACATCTATCAGAGTTGACATCTTTGAGTAGGTATATCAGTGTTCATTCACTCCATCTTCATCCCAAGTGCTTCCTTTTTATTTTTAAATTGCTGTATGGCACAGGCTGACTCGAAATTCATGTTCCTTAGTTTCCTGGTCAGATTACCCTGTGGCAAAACAAATGTAATTCAAATATGCTATTGTTTTACCTGTCTTTAAGTGTACACATCTGTGGAAGTGCTCTGGCTAGTTTTTTGGTTTTTTTTTTTTTTTTTTTTTTTTTTTTTGGTTGGGTTGGTTGGTTTTTTGTTGTTGTTGTTTTGTTTTTGTTTTTGTTTTTCTTCTCAGCTTGATATAAGCTAGGGTCATCTGGGAAGAGGAATCTGCCACTAGAGCTCCCTCCAAAGCCCCACAGGTCGGTGTTGATGCACAGGAGTGTTGAAGAGACAGCACCTCTATTACTCTTCTCTCAATAGTCATGTTTCATAAAACCACAGAATCATTCTTACCATCTTTTTCCTATGACTGTGTAACTTAATGATCTGTTTATTTAAGACATGGTCTCATGTGTCCTAGGTTAACCTTAAAGTCCTTATATAGCTTAGATGACATTGTGCTCTAGATCCACCTGCCCCCAGCTTCTAAGTGCTGGGCTATCAATCATGCAACCACACCTGGTTTGCATGTTTCTTTATAAAGAGCAGCAGCTACCTATGCTGATCTAGCCTACAAACTGCCGCTTTCATAGGACTTCTACTTCCTGCCATTGAGAGGAACAGTTTTTAACCTGGATCTTTATACTTATTAACTCCCCAAATGTAGACCTTCCATCTTACTTTGTTGCTGTTCTAGAACTGATTCTACTCATGAATCACTTCACAGACTTTTAGATTGAGAAATTAAGTCTAGGCTGGATAGGGGCATTTCCCAGCACTCAGACGGTGTAGGGAAAGAATCACAAATACAAAGCCAGCCTTATCTTTGTGGTGAGTTCAAGGCCAGCCTGAGGTATATGAGAACCAGTCTCAAAAGAAAACTTAATTCTAGATGGCTGTTTTTACAATAGTGCATGGGTATACTTCTGCATATTAGAAATACCTCTGCATCTGTTACAGCAGGGGATCCAGGGTGCTGCTATTTTAATACAGTGGTGTTCAAAACTTGCTTCTGTTTCATATTAGCCTATGCCCTTGCTTGTCTTTCAGTATTAAACCAAAAAGATGTCCCTGTATGATGACCTGGGAGTGGAGACCAGTGACTCAAAAACTGAAGGCTGGTCCAAAAACTTCAAGCTTCTGCAGTCCCAGCTTCAGGTGAAGAAGGCAGCTCTCACTCAAGCGAAGGTAAACACAGGCCCAGAGCAGGAGTGGGAAAGCCTATTAAGAGAGTTCCCTGAGAACACTTTGCTTTAAGCTTGTTCTTTTGCCTCCTTGTTGGGTAAATATAAAATAGTGAAAGGGGCGGGGACCTGAGGTTACTTTGCTTCTCCTGGCTCTTGGGGACATCAAAACTATTTCATGGAGTAGGAGTGAAGAAAAGCAGTGTTCTCAGCTCCTTGCCATGAGGCTGGCTTTAGTCTTGAGTGTATCAGAGACAGAACTTGTTCCTGGGTCTGCTTTCATAGCCAGAGTCCTATTATTGTAGTAGTTCCGTCTCTAGGCTGGGTCCCAGGAATCACTGTTGTTAGGTAGCATCCTGCTAGTTTTTAATTGTAGGAAGCTTGGACCAGCTTAGTAGAATAATCAGATCCACGGTGCACATCGAGGAGGGCTCCATTGCTTGTGAACATGTCCGGCTTGCAGTTATAGATGGGAATTGCTCTTGTCTGTGCTGTATATGCATTAGACATGGACATTATCTTTGAAATAATTCAACTATTTCTTTGTTTCTAATTTTGTTTTTTAGACAGGATCTCAATATGTGGCCTGAAGCTGGCTGTATAGTCCGGGCTAGCCTCAATTTTGCAGAAATCCACCTCTGCCACCCCAGGGCTGGGATTAAAGGTGTGGGCCACCACAAAATTTAAAATATGGAAGGTAGAGTTGTGAACTGGATGTTTCTTAACTAAAATATCCATATATTTTAGGAATGAGAACTCCTTGCTCATTGTTTCTTAGGTAAAGATTTTGCTTTTGTATGGAATATAGACATACAGACAATGTGTAATGTATCTTTACCGTGGCTTCTTAAAGAGAGGAATAAAATAATAAAGGTTGATGCTGAATGTGAGAGCAAAACCGTTGTAATCCTAGCACTTGGGAGGTTGAGGTGGGAGTATCAGTCTGGTATATAGCATGCGACCCTTTCTCAAAAAAGGTATGGAGGGGTTTAGAAAAACTACTTTGGAAATAGACACTGAAGGGTTGCAAATAAAATGATTCCATTGGTGGCTGGAGAGGTGGCTAATCAGTTAAGAACATTTATTGCAATTGTAGAAGATGTGAGCTAAGACCCCAGCACCCACATTAAGCTTCTCACAAGCACCTCTAATTCCAGCTCCAGGGAATCTGACACACTATTCTTGCCTCTGTAGACATGCATGTGATAGACATAACACAGGTGTGTATGTGTGAGAGTGAGATCACTCGGTGGTAGAGTGCTTGCCTACTTTGTGTGAATCATCAAGTCCAATCCCTAGCACGTCCCTCCCCCAAACTTGTCTTTAGCAGATACAAATTCCTGTACATACCTTTGATCTTAGAATTTGTGAGGCTGAGGCAGGAGGAATGCCCAGAAGTTTGAAACCAGCTTGGGCTACACAATGAGACCCTGCCTTCAAAAAAAATAAAGCCAATTTTGTAGATTATGTGTACTGGTTTTTAAAGCCATGTCTAATTTGTCATTTTCTGTATCTAGCCAGTTCATAAATCTGTTCATGAACTAAAGGCTCAAATCTATAGGTTCAAAACCATCTTGGACATTAGCTTATAAGAGGAAGGGGACTAGCAATAATGGGAGAAGGTAATAGGGTTCAGGGATGGGTATGATGGAATGCATTACATATGTATGTGAAAAGTCATAAAACCTGGTAGAGTATGTGAAGACTTTCCTTTGTTGGTGTGTGTGTGTATATGTGTGTTTGTTTGTGTTTCTTTGTTAGCCCTGGCTGTCCTGGCACTCAGTATGTAAACCAGGCTGGCCTCTTAACTCATAGAGATCTGCCTGCCTCCAGTCTCCCAAATGTTTTTTTATTTGTTTTTTGTTATTTTTTGTTTGTTTGTTTTTGCTTTTGAGTTTTTTGTTATTCTTTTTCTTTTTGGGGTTTTTGAGAAAGGGTTTCACTTTGTAGCCCTTGTTCTCCTAGAACTCACTCTGTAGATCAAGTTGACCTCAAACTCAGAGATCCACCTGCCTCTGCTTCCCAAGTGCTGGGATTAAAGGCATGCACCACTACCGCTGCCCAGTGTACATTGTTGTTTTGTTTTGTTTTTAATAACATTTGTGCGTGTGTGTATGTGAAAATAGAAAGTTAATTTGTTAAAAGTTGCTGCTTAAGAGCAAGAAATTAATATTTTCATATGAAATATAGGCTACTTGTGGTTTTTGGCCTCAGTCTTTTTAATTTATGTTTTTTAGTTGATATGTACATTTATATATGTATGTATATATGACATGTTTTTCAAGGCAGAGTTTCTCTTTGTAGCCCTGGCTCTCCTAGAACTCAGGAATCTATTTCCCAAGCGCTGGGATTAAAGGTGTAAGCCACCACCCCGCTATCCAGATATTTTATTGTCAGCTATTAGCAAATACCTTGAGGTTGCAAATAGATTTTTATAGATCAAAATGGAATATTACTTTAATATGTTGTTTCTTTTGGGTTCCATACTGAGTTTCTCGGAGTATTAATCAAACTTGTAAAAGTATTTGGTAGAGAAAATTTTTACTTATATCTGAAAGATGAAGCTGTGGTTTCATGTGTATTTCATTTTTGAAAATACCTGTTAAATTTAAAAATAAACAAATAAATGATTATCATAACCCCTATTGTGGAAACCTTAGGGATTATGTTGTGATTTTGCAATTGATACCTGTAAGACGTGTTATTTGTTTAAAGCACTGTTAAAGTCCAGAGAGCTCAGACTTCCTAATAAGAATGAAAGTTTGTACTACATTAAATTATAAAAATGAGAAGTTAAGCTTTCATGATTACCATCATTCCATTTGACCAACCATGGCATCTTGGCAACCTGAGAACTTGATGTAGTTCACCAGCTCACTGTGAGACATTCTTGCCTATAAACTTTATTTACCGAGTCTAACCTGGTTCTAGAAATGCCAGAGCACAGAGGTATAAATTAACTAGATGATGTAGAATAAGCATTCGTGAGAACAGTATTCCAGGGGAAAAACAAAGATGATAATGGTGCCAGGGAAGAGGGACTGCTAAGGACTGAGACACTGACAGATTAAAAGTACATTTTTAAAAAACAAGATGAAGCCCCACCCCTTTAATCCCAGCACTCAGGAGGCAGAGGCAGGCAGATCTCTGTGAGTTGGAGGCCAGCCTGGTCTACAGAGTGAGTTCCAGGACAGGTTCCAAAGAAACCCTGTCTCAATCCCCCTCTCCCCCCACCAAAAAAAAAGACAAAGACCAGCTGTTTAACATGCACTTTGAGGTGAGATGGCTCAATGAGTGAGAAGACCTGAGTTTGGTACAGAGAGACTCCTGTCCTTCCAGTCCCTCTGCCCTCCATATAGATACTGGTATTTGCATATAAACACACATGCATACACACCCAAATAAGTACATAAGTAATTTTAATTGTTAGAGTAAGGTCTTACTAAAAGTAAGGTAGGAGCTTGCCTCAGGAGGCAGAGAGGTGGATCCCTGTGAGTTTAAGGCTAATTAGAAAGTCCTTACATTTACTGTAAACTTTATAGAAAAGTGGAGGAAATTTGCTTTTAAAAAAGACCAAAAATGATGGAGATATAACTCATTTGGTGGAGTGTTTGCCTAGTTTTCAGGAAGTCCTATGTTAAATCCCCTGTATAAACTGTATAAAATATATGCCAACACTCAGCAGTGTGGAAGGAGGTGGATCAGGAATCCAAGTTCATCATCAGCTATGTAGGGTACTGGAGGCCAGCCTGGGTTACATAGGACCCTACCTCAGAAAACAAAGACACTATAGTATATTATACTATACTGTTACTGTTTTAAAACTGTGATTTTTATCACAGGCAGAGGTCTGTTTTAGAAACCAAAAAAGTATGTTACAAGTAGCATGAATTTTAATTTGGAACTTTGGTATGTTTTTCTTGTTTCTGATGTCAGAGCCAACGGACAAAACAAAGTACAGTCCTTGCTCCAGTCATTGACCTAAAGCGAGGAGGCTCCTCAGATGACCGACAGATTGTAGACACACCACCTCATGTAGCAGCTGGGCTAAAGGTAAGCCTGGATGTGCACATACCTGTGGCTTTGATTCATTTCCTGTCTTTATTTTACACATATTTTCCTCTATTTTTAAGATTGACTGTGTGTGTGTGTGTGTGCGCGCGCGCGCGTGCATGTGCGTGTGTCCCCGTCCTCATGGAGCCAGAAGGGGACATTAGATTTCTTGGGGCTGGAGTTAGGTATTTGTAAATACCCTGGTGTGGGTGCTGAGAATCAAATTCTAATACTCTGGTAGAGAATAAGCACTTCTAACCACTGAGCCATCTCCAGCCCCTCACAAGGGTTTCCTCAATAGGCCATTGAAAGCTAGTGTCATTTCCAACTCAAGTTTTACTTTATCGCCATCAAAACTTTTATTCCTTAAAATAGTTGATGATGAAAACATCAGGTATGAAAGATGGGCAAAAAAGAAAAGCAGATATCTTTTCAATCATACTCTCCAGGCTTTAAAAGTTACATAATTTTAGAATGATCTTTCTAGTGTGAGTTCTGCCTTCTGTTTTCTGACTTCCTTTTCTTAATATCTCAGTGAGCATCCATCTTTGTCAAAAATACAGAACTATGTGGTTATTTAGAAATAGTTTTATATGTATGAATGTTTTGCCTGCACTACATGTGTACCTGTTGCCTGTGGAGGTCCATCCCCTAGGACTGGAATTGCAGACAGTTGTGAGCCACTATGTGGGTGATGGGAATCAAACTTAGATTCTCTGAAAGGGCAGTCAGAGTAGTTAATTACCGAGGCATATAGCCAGCCCTGTATGGTCATTTTTTTTAATGGTTTCATTGTATTGACTTATGTAGATTACCTGTAATTTATTTCTATTAATGTAAACTATATGTTTTTAATTGTTGTCTATGAACAGTGGCAGAGTATTTTAGAGAAAGCATTAAAAATAAAAACTTGAGCTGGGTGGTGCTGGCACTTGTTTTTAGTGCCAGCACTTGGGAGGCAGAGGCAGGTGGATCTCTGTGAGTTCCAGGATAGCCAAGGCTACACAGAGAAAGTCTGTCTCAAAAAACAAAATGAAAACTTGAGCATCGTGCTGCCTGTCTTTAATAGAAGGGCTCCAGGAAGGCAAGGGGATTGGAAGATGTTCAGGGTCAGCCTTGGCTATGTGTCTAGTTTGTGACTCTGTGAGACACTATCTGGAGGGAGCAAGAGAGATCTGGAAAATCCATTTTCACATGTCTTTTCCTACAGATGCCATTCAAATGATGACTGGTAGTTTAAAACTCATTTCAGCAATGATGAAGTTCATGAATTGTTTTAGTCTTTAAGTTCTATAGAGCTTTTCTAGGAATAATGAAGCTTCTGCTTGATTGCCACGATGTGCTGCCACCTGGTGAGATATAGTTTGCTATGAGTTGTTTACTCGTCTAGGAAATATAAGATCCTTAGATGGTCAGGAAGGACTCTCTATATTGTCATCCTTTGACCTTGATCCTATGATAACCCTGCAGGATATGAAGATGCTACTCACTTGGATGTTTTCCTTCCTCACTCAGGACCCTGTTCCCAGTGGGTTTTCTGCAGGGGAAGTTCTGATCCCCTTAGCTGATGAATATGATCCTATGTTTCCTAATGATTATGAGAAAGTAGTGAAGCGCCAGAGAGAGGAGCGACAGAGGCAGCGGGAGCTGGAAAGACAGAAGGAAATAGAAGAAAGAGAAAAGTAAGCATCATCTTGATTTGGGAACAAATGTCTTGTAGGACTTTTTTGTTTGTTTTTTAATTTGTTTATTTTTATTACATACAGTATTCTGTCTGCATATCTACCTGCATGCCAGAAGAGGGCACCAGATCTCATAATAGATGGTTGTGAGCCACTATGTGGTTGCTTGGAATTGAACTCAGGACCTCTGTTAGAGCAGCCAGTGCTCTTAACCTCTGAGCCATCTCTCCAGCCCCAAATGTCTTGTAGTTAATGTACGTTAGAATATGAATAAATTTCAGTGTTGTCTCTAGGCCTGGGTTTATGGTTTCAATCAGCAGGAGTTTCCTTGTTTTTAAGAACTTGTCATTGTTCTGTCCCATTGTGCCAGTGCACTTGAGAAAATTTAATTTTGGACTCTGAAAAACCTAAAGTGTAGACTTTGCATGAATTAGGAAAGTAACTTAGAAAACCCACTGGTAGCCAGATAATCTACCTACATAGTTCAAGGCTAGCCAGGACTACATGAGACTATCTGAAAACCAAAATAAAACAGAAACCCACAATGAAATTGTAGCAGGGCTGTGGCTGCCAGAATCACAACTACTTACATTATTTTAGTGTTATTCCTTTACTATTTGGGGGGTTGGATTTTGGTTTTTCTAGATGGGGTTTTCTCTGTTTAGCCCTGGCTGCCCTGGAACTCACTATGTATATATACCAGGCTGGTTTGGAACTCAATAAGATCTGCCTGCCTGCCTCCTGAGTGCTGGCATTAGAGATGTGCCACCATACCTAGCTTCTTTAAATGTTTAGTTTTGTTAATTAGTGTACATTCTATACTAATATGGTATTTCTCATTTATTGGATAAGTGATTTTTATGAGTGATTGTGTAGCCTAGAAAATTGGAACCATTATACTGTATATGCATATGCCTATGGATTACACTCACTTATCTGTTAAACTTGTTCATTTTTTCTTTTGAATTTTTTCTGTTGTATCCATTCCCAGTATATGTACATAAACTGACAATTTATTTTCAAAGAACTATTTTCCTTTTGCCAAGAGGAAGTCATGATGACATTTAAGCTTCATGTTGTATACTAATTTGTGATGAACAGTCATTACTTTGTCGTTACAGGAGGCGTAAAGACAGACATGAAGCCAGCGGGTTTTCCAGGCGACCAGACCCAGATTCTGATGAAGATGAAGACTATGAGCGAGAGCGAAGGAAAAGAAGTAAGGCATAAACAGAGCACTATCCCAGGCTTTGCTTTTCCTTTCATTTGAGGAGACATGGTTTATTTCACATTAGTTTGGGTAATTGCGTGGAGGTGAGGAGGTGGGGGCAGGGGTTGCTCTAGATTCCCACCAGTCCACATTCCATTGCAGCTTTGGTTTATACTGTTTCATATATACCTCGCTCTGAACTTCATAAACACTTTGAGACATTTGCTGTATATTTTGAAAGTAGCACTAGTTTTATTTCTCCACTTTAATTGAGGCATGGTCATCTCGTGCTTCTCAAGCCCAGTGCATATCCAGTCAGCACTGGTTAGAGAAGGAAGTCAACCTATTCAGAGTACATTTGTTACTAATTCAACTGGATTTGAGAGTCCGTCTCATCTACTTCCTGAGGGCAGGGAGATCAAAACCTGCACTAGGGACTTTGACCTATCTGTTTTGTGAGCAGAGGCTTAGTTGTGTATAAAATAAATTCCTACCAATTACAAGCAGTAGCTGATGGCACTTGAATGAATAAAACAATCTTTTGGCTTCATGGTTGCCAGAACTTTAATTGGCTGGCTTGGTTGGCAGAATCCTTTGTTTGTGTCCTACCTAACAGGCACTGCTTAAAGCATCTCAGACCTTTACAGCTCACAGCAGGTTCTGTTAGTTTCCAGTGTGAGTCACAGGGATAAGTACATTATGGACATTATAGGCCCACTTTTGGTCTTGTCTTTGGTTTTATTTGCCAAAGCCCTCATTGTAATTTTGTTGTCTTGAATATGCAACCTAAGGATATTGTGTCATGGTAGTTGGTAGTTTTGTATATATAATTCTGTCTTATGGCAGAAATAGTCTTCCCAGATATATGATGAAGCCTGTTAGAGGGTAAATTTAAATGTTTAAAATATCTGCTAAGTAGAAAAAGAATAAGTTTATAATTTCAATATCTTAGTACTTAGATGGATGTGTGAATTAAATGGGTTTTTTGTTGTTTGGTGGTGGTGACTTTGTAGTTTGGTGGTGTAATAGTGGTGTCTGAGATAGTCTTAATATGTACATAGCCCTGAAGCTATAGCCCAGTCATACCTTAAGTTCACTGCCATCTTCCGGCCTTAGCTCACTGAATGTTTAGATTCCACACATGCACCACCATGGTTCCATTACTTTTTTTACTTAGAATAATGTTTATTGTTTATTGAATGTGTCATGTCTGGTACATTATACCCTTGATATTCAATATCAACCATTATTTGGTTTTTATTAACATGTTTTGTGCCTTGAATACTTGTAAGCCTCATCTTCCCAGTCTATAAAGTGACTTTTTGGGATGGTTACTTTTTGTATATTAGAAAATTTCCCCCTTAAATAATAACAGGAACTATGCAACTTCCAATGAAAAGCTTTGGGTATTATCTACATTTTCTAATATGTGTTTATTCTTTGAGAATTTAGACAATGTATTTTGGTTATATTCACCCTTACCCATCCCATCTTAACCCCTGCTTCCCTACCCTCCTCCAACTTTGGCATGTCCTTTAAAAAGAAAAAATAACACCCCATAAAGTCCTATATAATATGCTGCCCACACACTGTTGCACATGAGGTCATCCAGTGGCATGTGGGCAACCTCCCAGGAGTCACACTCCCCAGAAACTGTTAGTTTGTTAATAGCTACTCAGTTAGGGCTTGGAACTCTTGAGCCTCTACTTTTTTACATTTCAATACCAGCTTTAGACCTGTAATTGCTTATATGTTGTCATGAGTCATGAAATGGTTTTCTTTCTTGGAGAGAAGGGTGGTGATACAACAGATGGGCAAGTGCTGATTAGTAATTCTTGTGGAGTGTGTTGTCCTTTAATCCCAGTCCTTGTGCTTTCACAGGTATGGGAGGAGCTGCCATCGCCCCACCTACTTCTCTTGTCGAGAAAGACAAGGAGTGTATGTATACTTCTTTCTTCTTCTATTATCTTATTCTCATACAGATATTTATGGACCGTGGATATCCTACACTTGAACCTCTAGTTTGCTGAGTTTAAAGCAAAGCAACTTTGTTCTCACTCTGAAGTGTCGGTGACCCTTTCTGCCTACTTCACTGAGATGCTTTACTTTGTTTTGTTTTGTTTTGCTTTGCTTTGCTTTGCTTTGCAACAGGGTCTCAACTGTGTGGTACTGGCTGGCCTGGAACTATGTTGACCCGCGTCTGCCTTCTGAATGCTGGGATTAAAGGCATGCACCACTGTGCCCTGCCCTGCACTTGGAATTTTTTAATTCCAGGATCTGAGTGCAGATTTTTATACAGATTTTCATCAAGATTTCATGTTTGTGTGAGGTTCATTTGAAGTTAATGAAAGCAATAGTTGTTCGTGCCTGTTACCCAGCATGGAAGACAAAGACAGGAAGTACACAAATTCAAGGCCAACCTGTGCACAGGCTAGTTTGTGCTATAGAGTGAAATCTGTCTCAAAAATAACAAATAGATAACAGATTTTGTAACAAGAAGGCAGTGCCTTTTTTAGTTTAAAAATTTGCCATTAATTTTTGTTACTGAGAGGTATTTGTCTACGTAAGTATGTACTAAAACATGCCCACCACTGCTGATTCTCCTCTGGAGCTCTTCTAAAACCTGGAGGTTGTTATTGGGCTTTGTGCTGGCACTTACTTAACCTGTCATTAAAAATAAATGGTCAGGCCCGCAGAGATGGGTTAGCAATTGAAAGCACTGACTATTCTTCTAGAGGACCCAGGTTTGATTCCTTGCACTCACATAATAAAACTCCAGTTCCAGGGAATCTGACACCTTCTTCTGTCCTTCGTGGGTACGAGATGTGCATATACATGATGCATAGAGATAAATGCAGGCAAAACACTCATACACATAAAATAAAATAAAAGGAACAAAATTTAAAACTCAGTAATCTTTAAAAATATTTATTATTTATTCTAATTGTATGTATATGAATATTTTTTCTGCATTATACCTGATACCTGTGGAGATGAGAAGAGAGCATTGTATCCCCTGGAACTGGAGTTATAAAGGTTGTGAGCCACCATGTGGGTGCTGGGAACTGAACCTGTGCCCTATGGAAAATAGCCAGACTTAACCACTGATCCATCATTCCAGCCAGCCCTAATATTCTTTAATATGTAGTATTGCTATTTATTATATTTTAAAAGAAGATACTTTAAGAATATTATTAAATATATGTTGTTCAGACAAACAAAACACCAGACAACAAACTGCAATTAAAACCAGTTTCTGAGAGTAGGCCCATGCTCCTGATCTTTAAAGCTTCCTGTTGATGCTAATACGCAAAAAGAACCTCAAAGATAATCTTTTTATGTCTTTGCAGCTAGCTAAGTTAGAGTCTATAGCAGGTACTCTGATGCTCCAAGACTCAAATGAGAATTACATTGCATTTTCTTGGTGCATACAATAATCTTGCAGTTAAGCAAGAGTTGTCATCTGAGTGAGTGCTTTAACAGGTGAGCAGCATCAGTGAGATGTGCAAAAGGGCACTTGGGAGGAGATGAGCAGTCGAACTAGGAGTCTTCTACTTCTGGTTTTTAAAAAGCTATATAGACATTGTAAATCAAAGACATTAGAGGGACAGAAGGTAGCAAAGCACATGTGTTTGAAAAATTGTAGCCTCCTGTTCTGAATACTAATTATATAGTTGTTATTATTTAATTGTTTTTAAAAAAAAAAAAAAAGTACAAGAAGTGAAGAGATGGATAGCTCACCGGTTAAGAGTGCTTACAGTTTCCAGAGGCCATGAGTTAGGTTCCCAGCATCAACACACACTCGGGCATACACATAAGAGAAATAAGTGAGTCTAATCTCAAAACAATCCATGCTGGCTGTGAAGACTGCTGGAATAGGGACAGTGTTTTTTTATTTTAGGAAAGAAAGAACATAACAAAAATACTGTAGGTTCATGCAGTTCAAAGTGGACAGGTGAAGCTTGTGAAGCTGTGGATGGTTGGGGTTTTTTTGTTTGGGGTTTTTTTTTAATGGCACTGTGGTGAGCCTGCTTTACTTTTCTCCAACAGTACCGCGAGATTTTCCTTATGAAGAGGACTCAAGACCTCGATCACAGTCTTCCAAAGCTGCTATTCCTCCCCCAGTGTATGAGGAGCCGGATAGACCAAGATCTCCAACTGGCCCCAGCAACTCCTTCCTTGCTAACATGGGGTAATTAATGTTTTAAGTGTCCTGGCTAGCTAAGAAACTTCTCAGAGTTGCTTGAGACTCAGGGGTATGGGTGTGGCATGGTTCTTCCAGAGGATTGTGAGTTTCAGGCTAGCCTGGACTACACAGTGAGAATAAAAAACAGTATGAAGTGTTTGTCACTCTTTCCATGTTTGAAAATGAAGACACTGAGGTTTCTAGAGAAATACTTGTGTTTGGTCTCATGTTGCTCTGTAAAGAATTAGTGTTCAAATCATGTTGAGTGTTTTCCAGCCTGCTGAGGGTTGGTAAAAAGCAGTCTTCTAGTGCAGTCGTGGCTGACTTAGACACATTATTTCTGTATGTAGAAGTTTCTGATAGTCAATTCACTGTTTTTCATAACATGCAAATAGGACGGCTCATAGGAATTAGAGATGGTTCTGGTTATTTCCAAAGACTTGGGGGTGGGGCACTGGGTTTTCCTGAAGAAATGAGTCATTTACCTTAGATTGTAGTTTTATACCTTTGATTTTGAGAAACTGTTTAGGCTGTAGCAGGAGCTCAGTGGTGGAAGGCTTCTGTGTGTTAGCCCTGGGCCTTGACCCTAACCACCCCCCATCAAAGCAAAAAATACCTTTTGTCATTTTAACTATGTAGACATGTGTGTTTGTCATAGTATGAAAATTAATTTTAAGATTGGCATTTGAGTAAGACTGAACCACACACTACAATTAGCGGTGCAGGGGTTAGTGCAGTCCCAGGACAGCTATCTCTCCAGACAGTGCCTTGTCTCACTGGGCAGCCCTATGCTGGAGGGAAAGCAGCGGAAGTACTTCTGGGTCTTGTCCTTCCTGCTCAACATAAAAATTGGCATTTTGCACGCCTTTAATTCTAGTGCTCGGGAGGCAGAGGCAGATGGATCTCTGAGTTCAAGGACAGCCAGGGTTACACAGAGAAACCGCTGTCTCAAAAAACATGGTATAGTTTAGTCTTTGTAGTAGTTTACTTTGCCCTGGAATAGCTAGTTTCAAAAAGAAAAAAAGTGAAGGGAATTATAGAAAAGAAGCAGGTGCAGCTCTAGTGGAAGCTGGGCTTTGTGATACAAAGCCAAACAGATGGTATCAGTGGCAGCAAGCACCCTTGAGACCCTTGGACTCCAGGAGAAAATTGGGCCCTCTTACAGAATGCAAGAGACCAACAATCCAATTTCATTCGTGCCCTCAACACCTGGAAAAAAGTGTTTCAAATACTTTCTTTGCTTGCATTTGTCCTTAAACTAGCCATCTACTCTTGGCCTTGTTTTCTTCTTGTCTGTTTACTAGACGCATTCTTTCATTATAGTTTCTGTATGCCATGACAAAATACTATCTTTTTATCTGAACCTTTGTACTTAGAATTTGACAGGTCACTGTTTCTAACTGGTCTTAAGTGAGGTAGCAGTGCAGATAGAGAGCTCACAGAAATAGTTTTCCTTACATGACAAAGCTATCATTAAAAAAGCTATCCTTCCCCACAGAGATAAACTCGGGCTATGCTGGGTTACATTTGTCAGATTTTTATTCTTCTTCCATCCTGAGTTTCCCCATAGCTTCCACCCAGAAGTTACTACCTAATTTCTCAAAGCCCTTGTGTATGTACACTATTTGTGGCCAGGGCATTGCAGCCATAGATCCAATATGTTCTGGTGTCAATGGCATCAACTATAAAGGTCCTTTCCTTTCCTCCTAGTGGCACAGTGGCTCATAAGATCATGCAGAAATATGGCTTCCGGGAAGGCCAGGGTCTGGGGAAACATGAACAAGGGCTGAGTACTGCATTGTCGGTGGAGAAGACCAGCAAGCGGGGCGGCAAGATCATTGTGGGTGATGCGACAGAGAAGGGCGAGTCTCAGGGTAAGTTCACAGAGCATTGTGGGTTTTTCAGCCCAGAGGGAAGGTGTACCCTCCCTTTTGATGCACAGTGATTTCTAGTTATGACATGTGTCCCACTTCTGTCTTATGATACCAGTAAGCCTTGAGACTCATTGTTATTTTCTTTAGAACCAAGACAGATAAAATAGGCTTGTGTAAGCAAAGTTTCCCAGCTTGATAATTCAGTCTCTGCTTTATTTACATCTTCAGTGGATCATCTCAGGTTTTTTGCCCTTCTGATATAGATGTGGTTTTTGGTTCACTTGCTGATCATTCATTTGTTGAGGTCTAGTATTGCTTTATAGTAATGTTATTTTATTTTCATTTGCTTTTTATAATTTGTTCTGTATGTGTAGAAAATGAGTGAGGCATGTCTTAGCATTTTAAGTTAAAAAATGGTGTAATTATGTCAGCTTACCTTAATTCCTTTCCCTAAAATACAGTAACAACTTGACTGGCAGCCCTGTTAATGCATGGCCTTAGCAGCAGCCAGTGCATGAATGCTGGGTGCTGGTTGCAAAAACAACAGTTATCCCAGTTTACAGTAATGTCTAGAGTCAGTTAGCGGATAACTAAATAATAATTAAGTATCTGGACCAGCAACCTCAGCGTGTTATTACAGTAAATGTTGTAGTCTGTGTGCTCTGCCAACCCATCAGCAAAAGATGGTGGGTAATGATAGAAGCTAGATAGAAACTTCTAGAGAATACCATAAAAACATATCAAAGAAAAACATGTTTAATATTATTTCAGGGACTGGTTTTATAGATGATTTGAGGGTACAAATAGTGCAATTGCTTTTGTAATTGAAATAGTCATATGATGGGACTCAGTTCCATAACACTCTTAGCTTCATTTCCTGTTGGTGTGGTAAAATACAATGACAAAAGAAACTCATGAGAGGGTTGTTTGGCTCAGTTCTAGCTTACAATCTATTACTGAGGGTTGACAGCAGGAACTTGAAGCAGTTAGTCATATGTAGTTGGGAGAGGAGAACAATGAATTAATGCATGCTAGCTAGTTTTTGTTTACTTTTCCCAGCCTTGTATAATCTAGGCCCCAAACTCCAAAGGCCTTCCCAAATTAATCACTGTAATTGAGATACAATCTCAGACATTCTCAGAGGTCATTCTAGGTAGTTCTAGATGGTACTTCTAGATTGTGTTGCTGACAATTAAAACTAACTATCATAGTGTTTGATGATATGTTTTGATACAGATGCATCCAAGAAGTCGGACTCAAATCCATTAACTGAAATACTTAAGTGCCCTACTAAAGTGGTCCTGCTGAGGGTAAGAAGTAAAAGAAGACTATAGCCCTTGATGCTGTGTTACCCCAATTTACCTTTCTCTGTGGTCTTTTACAAAGTCCCGCTGATAACCTAAAAGTTAAGAATGCCAAAAATATGGGCTGGAGCTATGACTCTGTGGTTAGGAACATGGGATTCTCTTCCAAAGGACTCAGGTTTGCTTCCCAGCACCCACAGTATGGTTCACAACTGTCTGCATGGAACTGTCCGGTTCCAGGGAATCTACCCTTTCTGGCCTTGGATGGTACCAGGCACTCACATGGTACACAGACATATATTCAAGCAACATGCCCATCCATATAAAAATCAATAAACTTTTGAAAAGAATACTGAAAGTGATACTTTTGCAGATAATGGGTAGAACCTTACAGATAGTTTAGGTTAGTAAAGTGACATTAAAATAATTAGTTGAAAGCATTGGAAATTTCTGGAACATCCTCTTAGGTGTACCATAGTCTTTTAGCACTTGTCAAAGTTTCCTATGTATTTACAGACGTGTCAGCTTTATTTTAGGAGCAGAGTTTTTCTTATGTTTTGGGAATTAGGATACATCCCACCTCTGGAGTGTGGCTTGATATTAGAGTACTTCCTAGCATATGCAAGGTTCTAGTCTGGGCTATTGAAGGGTAAGAACATCTGCCATTATGAAAGAAAATGTTATTTTTGAAACCCTTACACATTTGTAAATCGTGCTTGTTACTTACTTGTTTCTGTATAGAACATGGTTGGTGCAGGAGAGGTTGATGAAGACTTGGAAGTTGAAACCAAGGAAGAATGTGAAAAATATGGCAAAGTTGGGAAATGTGTGATATTTGAGGTAGGAAGATTTTCCTTGATGTAACTTGTAATTGGCAGATTAAAAGTTCCCTCTCTCAAGTAACATTGGCATTGATCCTGTAACTGTCCTACAGAAGCCAATGCGTATTAGTTAACGCTTCTCATATGTGCTAGGTTGTTGTCATTTCATGTTTGTTTATTTTTTAAGACAGGATCTCAGGAGGCAGGAGCATGTGGATCTCTGAGTTTGAGGCAGCCTGGTCTACAAAGCAAGTTCCAGAACAGGCTCCAAAGCTACACAGAGAAACCGTGTCTCAAAAAAAAAAAAAAAAAAAAAAACCTCAAGATCTTCCTTTGTCGACCAGGCTGGCCTTGAGCTCATAGAGATCTGCTGCCTTAGCCTCCCAAATGCCAGGATTAAAGGCATGTACCACCCACCACTTCCAGTTATGTGTTAGTTTTAATTGTAAAAACAAAAGTAGACTTTATTTTATAATATAGTACAAATGTTTTGGTTTTGGAGACAGGGTTTCTCTGTAGCTTTGGAGTCTGTCCTAGAACTCACTCTGTAGACCAGGCTGGCCTTGAACTCACAGAGATTCACCAACCTCTGCCTCCTGAGTGCTAAGATTAAAGGTGTACTCCACCATTGCCCAGCTGATGCAAATATTTTATTATATCATTTTTAAATATTTAGGGCTTCTCATAGAGCCCATTCTGTATTGAGAACATTTAAGATACCAGAAACGTGTTGTGTTTTCAGGAGTATGTTCAGTTAAAGAGGTTTAGCACATAACAACCTGGAAATATAAAATAGTAGACATGGTAGTGTTGACTTTAAGTATGTCTCTTGAGAAAGGGGCAGCAAAAACAAGTGGAGAAGGCTTATTTATGAACAGTATTAGGTGTGAGATAAGCTTTCATAGGCTATATGGGGAGTGGTGGAGTAGGATGTTTACACTAAGGCAGCAGAAAAGTGAGAACTCCTGGGGAATTATTGTGAGTTCTGCTTTACATACATGGAATGGAGCCATATTATGGAAGTCTTGAAAAGCTAAACAAAGCTAGTCAAAATGCAGACCTATGTGAAGGCAACTGGAGTAGTGCTATGTACTAACGTTTCTACTTCCACTGTTGCTGCTGCTGCTTCTTCATCCTGTGCTTGCTGATGGTATGATCACTTGATTGCAAGCTAGCTGCCATGGGCAGCTTCTTCCAGCAAGTCAAAGACTGCATTGATTAGCATTAGATATGTTCTTAACCCCTAACACAGTACCCTCAAAAAGCAGGTACATTTTTTTATGTGAGCAATTTATATTTATTTCCTTGTTGGTTGACTGCTTTTATCATTTGTATGTGTGTGTGTATGTGTGTGTGCATACACGCATACACACATGATTATAATGTGCATGAACACACAATTTTATTCCTGTGGTCGTTTCCATTCTAGATTCCTGGTGCCCCTGATGATGAAGCAGTAAGGATATTTTTAGAATTTGAGAGAGTTGAATCAGCAATTAAAGGTATGCTGTTTATTAAAGAATTTAACAAATATTAAAGTTACTATGTGTTTTGATGTCTTCCAGAATACCTGTATTAACTGATTGTCTTTTGTTTGCTTTTTAGCTGTTGTTGATCTGAATGGGAGGTATTTTGGTGGACGGGTGGTTAAAGCATGTTTCTACAATTTGGATAAATTCAGGGTCTTGGATCTGGCAGAACAGGTTTGATTGTAACCTAAAGTCGCCTCCATGATCCTTACACGAGCTGCACACTGAGCAATGACACAGGCATCGGCGGCCTCCATGGCTGTTGGACACTGAGACTCTTGGACGGACTTCTGAGATATATGTTGGTGGATCCCTTTTTTATTTTGTGGTTTTTTTAATATAGTATAAAAATCCTTCAAAAAAAAAAAAAAAGAACCTGTGTGCCTCTCTGGTTGATTTCATGCTACTGCCTCTGTGTTGGTTGCTTTTTCTGGGATTTCATGCTATGCAGCATGTCTGGCACTAAAAGATCTAGAAAGGCTTAGAATGGAGTTTGTATTAAGTTGTCCTTTTCCTCCCTTCTTCCTTAATAAAGCCTTCAATTTACAGAGCTGTAGCTTTGTACATTGTATAATAAAGTCACATCTTTCTAGTCCACTGGAGGTGAAAATCTTGCTTTCTCTAATAGAGAAATTCAATGACTCTAGTTGGAAAAAACCCTTAGCCTGAAATAAGATTGTGAAATCCAAAGCTCATGTAAACACCTGCTGGGTTGAGTTATTTGCTGTTTAAGCTAAGCCAGGTGGAGTATATGAGTATAGAAATCATTTTAGGATGGATTAGAGAACATCAGGTTAATTCAGAACCTAGAACCTAGCTGGGCAGAGATGGTGCTGCATGACTTCAATCCCAGTACTCAGGGGACAAAGGCAAGCACATCTCTTGAGTTCGAGGCCAGTGTGGTCTACAGAGTGAGTGCCAAGACAGCTACAGCTGATACACAGAGAAACCCTGTCTCAAAAAACAAAACCTAGAACTTGCTTTTAGGGGAGTGGCTGCTCCTTGGAGTTGTGTAGACTGGCACAATCTGAAACTGTTAGTTCTGGTATATGTAGTCTTCAAATTCACAAAAAAAAAAAAAAAAAAAAAAAAATCAGTCATGTTAGCCATTTAAACTATATTACAGTGGTACAAGTTGCTTAAAAAACACCAGCTGAACTACAGAAAAAAAAGAAATGTTTAGTGCTGAGTTAATTACCAGGGAAAGAGGTACTTCAGGAAAGTACATATTCCTATGTTGTTATAGAGTGATACCTAAAGGACATGAACTTATGTTCTGATTCAGGTTATGACCTGGAGGGTGAGGAGTCCATTTCTTTATATCCATGGACTTGGTTTGGAGACATAAGGATCTTTCAAAAAGCTTTTCTTGTTTCCTTGAATAGGGTTTTATGTACTTCATTAAATACAGTTTGAATTAAGGTCTGGGGAGATGGTTTAGCTAGTACAGTGCTTACTGGCAAGCATGAAGACCTGAATCTAATCCATAAAATACACATACAACGCTTAGATGCATTTATACTGGACTCTAATCCCAGCCCTGGGAAGTGGAGACATGACGATCTGTGGAGCTCACTGGCCAGCCAGTATGGCCAAATTAATGCACTCAGGTTCCTTGAGAAACCCTGATCTCAGGCATAAGATGGAGAGCAAATGAAGACACTGAATCAACCCTCTGGCTTCTGCACCAAGTGCACATTATTGCTCACACAATAATGCAAGAATCTATACAAACAACTAAATTAAGATGAGTTTTGTGATCCAAGTACACATTGTGTAAGTTTGGATTAAATAAAAGTGAAGAATTCTGATTTGGGGACATTTTTTAAGACATTCAGTCAAAAAGCAGCTGTGAAGTTTATGCCAGCCTTATCTGTGATATCAAGCATATGTATATTAATGTAAATAGCCCTTTGAGCTTTGAAGTACCCAATTGTTGAGTGGTGGCTAGTTCTGTGTCATCTCTAATGCACGGAAGGTGCATGCTCCAGTCTTGAGTGCTTGCTTTGTTATGCCTTACACTATTGGTCCTTTGTGTTAAGTGACTTTTCCTGGCATTATAATCATCAACAACTAGGGGGTGCTAATGATGCAAGAGGTTCTTTTATTAGTAGGACATCATGATCTTTCCCCCAGTCTCTTTGAAACTGGATAAATCATCCCTGAGTACATTCTTTGTGGGTTTTTTTTTTTTTTTTTTTTTTGGTGGGGATTTTTGTTTGACTGGGTAGTTGGTTTTACTGTTTTTAAGACAAGTTCTTAGGTACATGAGTCCTGGCTAGTCTTGAACTCACTTTGTATTAGAAAACGACCTTGCACTCCTAGTCCTTCAGCTCCCAAGTGTCAGGATTGCAGTAAGGTACCACTGTGTTCAGCAGAGGGTAGTGGTGAATGTCTGGTAGCAGAATGATTTGAAAATTACTAGTCAACTAAAGGCGGGACAGTATAACCAGTAAGGTTCAGTGTGATGCACATTTGTCATTCTTTCATTTGCATTTTGGGTGGGGATGGGCATTCACATGCCACAGCATGAATGGAGATGAGAGGACAATTTACAGTTTTTCTCCCTTCTACCTTGACGGTAATGAGAATCAAGCAGGCTCAAGAGTACATGCCCTTACCTAGCAAGCCATCTTACTAGCCCTGACATTTGTCATTCTGGATCTCCTATTTGTAATCTTTTGAAACCCTTCCTGAGTTCAGGGCATTTTCTTTCACTCTCCCTTCGTAAGAGAGACACTGGCCCTCCAGCTAGCCTGCACATTATATCAAGGAGAGAATTTGGGATCTTCTCATTAGCTTGGAACTTAAGCTGGAAAAAGCTCTAAGGCAGTGGTTCTCAACCTGTGGGTATTGACCCCTTTGTGGGATTACATACAGATATTTACAGTAAAATATAGTTATGAAGTAGCAACAAAATAATTTTATGGTTGGGGGTTACCATAGTGTGAGGAACTGTTTTAAAGGGCTGCAGCATTAGGAAAATTGAGAACCACTGCTCTTATGGTTCTACCCTTGCTTTGACTTGTAAGAAGGGATTGACAACTAGAATTCCAAATGACAAGTCCTGAAAGATGCAGGTAAAGTTAGCAAAGACTCAACTTCCCTAGCCTGAGAATCTGGTGACCACCATTACTTGGTAAAACATTTAGCCAGACTTAACTTTACTCAAGTTCAGAACAGAGTGATGTTGGGGAAATGAGAATTGGCATGTGTTGAACTCAGACTGCCAGGTAAAGTCTGCTCACTGACTAGTTGCTTTATCTAAAAATGGAAGGAAATGATAGTCATGTCTGCTTGAAATTATTAGGAAGATTCAATAAATGATGTACTATCATAGTCTGTTTAAATAGTTTGTAAAGTTTTGCTTTCCTCATGGTTCTGGCGGTGGGAATATAGAGTCAAGGCCAGTTTATAATCTGGTGTGGGCTCTTGTTCATTGGTGGCTGTCTTCTTTCCACATGGTCAAATACTAACATTTGCATATCATTCTCCATTCCATTCTGGGATTCCTCAGCCTTATTTACACACATTTAAGTGCACTGAACATCCTGTGACTTTTAATGGGTTCTGACAAAATGTTACTATGTATTCATGGTATACAGAATCATCTCTCTGCCTTAAAAAAAGAAAAATTCTGCATCACCTACATTTTCAAACCCAGCCCCACCTCCATCCAGGTAATTATTGATGTGTTTATCATTTTGCCCTTTCTGGGGTGTCATATAATTGGAATTGTATATAGCATATGCCTTTTCTCATACTAGCTTCTATTAGCATTGTAAGAGCATGGCACTAGTTGGTAATCCCGTCATTTAATTTGGGAACTGCCTGGACAATGTAGTAAGATTCTGTTTTTAAAAATTCATCTTTATCTCTTTGTTGTGACTTGTTAGCTTATTCCTTTTTTGTTTACTGTTTGTTTGTGACTATGTATAATATAGCCCAGCTGGCCTTGACCTCCAGATCCCCTGTCCCTGCCTGGAATGCTACACTAACAGGAGTTGTTACCAAACCCTACACTAAGTTATCATGAGCAGTGTTCCTTTATGTAGCCACTCACCTTGGAAGGACATCATGATTACTTCTAGTTCTTGGCAGTTACAAAAGAAAAAAAAACCCCAAAAACCCTTGTTTTTTAGTACTGTGATTGTCAGGCAGTGTGATTAAGACTGTTTCTCTTTATCTGTTTTCACTTTGGGTATATAAACAAACATAAGTCTTCCTATTTTTAGCACAACACATTTAGGGGGAAATTCTTGAATTTTTAGCTCAAAGTGTCTTCCTACCTTGGCTTCTCAGAATCATCTGTTCCCTGCCTCTTTCTCTTTGTTTTTGATTGCCTCCTCTGTTGTATTTGATTGCAAATGTCTTCCCTAGGCCCCCTAAATTTCTGTTAAAGATTAGTATGACCCATGTCTAATGGAGCCCATTCTCTTTATCATTATGGCCCTGATACTCTGGGCCACTTCCTCCTGGAGGTGTGGCCTCTATTTCTGTGTCTGTTACCATTTACTCCTTTCCAGTTCTTAACTCTCCTGAACTTCAGATTCATCCAGTCCTCCTTACAAAAGGTCTCACTGCATAGTAGACCTTAGCCCCTTATTAACTCTCCATCTTGCCCCACACCTGGCTAATTTTTTTTTTTTAAGCTTTCTGATGAACTCTAATTTAGAGAAAAGCATCTTTTAATCTGAGAAACTGAAGAATCTTCTTAGAATCCTCCTTTTTATTCCAGTCCAAAAGCAGTTGAGATACATTGATTTCCTTTTCCATCTTCCATGTTAACCCAGTGGAGTGTTTTTATTGCAGACCCTTCTCATCTCTGGTCTTTGGCCAGGCATTGTCCCAGAGGCTCTGCTGCTCTCCCTATTCTAATATTGCACTCGTGCAGTCTGCTGTTGAAACCACTATATAAGGATCTCTCATTCTCCATGGCCAGCACTAGGTGTACATACAATATAAGTGGAGTGGTTCTCACTACCCTTGGCTTACTTATTTCTGTCCTGTGACACCTCACCTTCAGTTTGGCAAGGAAAAACACTGGCTATTTTTGGTCATCCACCCTGTACCTAATAAGACGCTACTCAAGGGTTTTGGCAGCACAAGCCTCATAATGAAGTTCCCCACCCTATACTTCCCCCATGGTAACTAACCACTTTTAACTTTTTGCTGGGTTGCTTCAGACATCTATCTGCCTCTGTGTTTCTAAATTCATCATTATGAGGCTTCTGCCTCTTTCTAAGCAGATGTCTAATGTCAGTCTGTACTCAGTTTTTCATTTCCATTCATGCTTCAACCCACTATAACCCAAAGAATAAATCCAGAAAGAGACATTGACTTAGTCATGACCAAGTTAATTTGTTCAGTCCAGAAAATGATCTACAAGAACTGATCTTTAGTTTTGAATGAATGAATTTGTTGAGTGTATACCAGGCCTTTAATCCCAACACCCAGGAGACAGGTAGGTAGATTCCTGTGACTTTGAGGTCAGCCTGGTCTACATACTGAGTTCCAGGACAACCAGTGATACCAAGAGAAACCCTGTCTCATAATAATAAAAAATAAATGTGACAAGTAGGAAATAGATGACAGCAAAACACCAAATTGGGGGCTGAGCTCAGTGGCAAGAGCATTGACAGTTCCTCTAGAAGCCTGGGATTCAACTCCCAGCACTTACATGGCAGCTTATAACTGCAACTCCAAGATCTGACACCCTCACACAGATATGTGTATAATATAATAAATTATAAACAACCATCAAATTGGGAACTCAAAACATTGGGCAGAAAGTCCAAATAGAGTTGTAGGCAGAGAAAGGCGGGAGACTTCAGACCCCATTGATAAGAACCACAACAGAGACAGTGTTTTCCAAAAAGTCTTGTGAAAGACATTAAGTTGTGCTCCTTTGGAGTCCCCAAGATACCTCCATCTAGGATGTCAAGGACAGTAAATTGTGTTTATCTGGGAGAAAAATGATATCTAAATGTACGTTCGTACCACTCCCCTCTCCTAGAGTTATGTGATAATCCATCTCACTAATTTTTCACTGGGGAAAAAAAACAAAACAAAAACAAACAAACAAAAAAAAACACCAAGAATGTATTGTTAACTCTGGCTGCTACTTAGGCCATATCTGCAGCAGCCTTTCCCCTTCCTCAGATACCCACAGGCACACCCTCCTGAGACCCTAGGTAAAACTTCCCTGTGCCAAGGTTTCTTACCTGGCAAGTGAGTTTACACTTAAGTGTGCATTGGTGGTCAAACACCCTCCCCATCCCTTCTTTGGTTCCTGCAGAGAATCTGTGCCTGGCTGCAGGTTTGTCCTATAACTCCTTCTTGGGGCCTGACTCCTATCCTCAGAGGGCCCCCCATGATCTAGTCTGTCTGTCCGTGACATTGATAACTTTTTGTTTGGAGATGGATCACACTTTATAGCTCTAGCTGGGCTGGAACTCAAAGTTTCAAGTGTCTCTGCTTCCCCAGTATCTTGATTAAAGGCATGTGCCACCATGCCAGTCAATTAGTAACTCTTTAATTAACTCTTTATCTCCAACAATAGTACTCCTCTACTCTCTGCCTCCTGTTATTTTGAGCACACTCCCTTCCTGGCATCCAAAACCTTTCTCTTTTTTTAACATTGTTGCAAATTACATTCTTGAGCTGGAGAGATAGTTCAGAGGTTAGGAATACTGCTTTTACAGAGGTCCTACAGTTCAGTTCCCAGAGACATCCACACAGTGACTTTCAACTGTCTGTAACTCCAGTTCTATGTGATCCAACAGGCAGGGTCACATATTTTGACCTCTGCAGGCAATGAGCATGCATGTGGTGCACATATATGCATGTAAACAAAAAAATTAATACACATAAATAAATCTATTAAAAAAAAACTTATCAGGCCAGGCGTCGGTGGCTCACACCTTTAATCCCAGCACTTGGGAGTCAGAGGCAGGTGGATCTCTGTGAGTTCAAGCCTACAGAGCTAGTTCCAGGACAGACTCCCAAACAATACAGAAAATAAATAAATAAATAAATAAATAAATAAATAAATTACTTATCAGGCGGAGTCAGGCGGATCTCTGTGAATTTAAGTCATCTAGTCTACATAGTTCCAGGCTAGCCAGGTTGTGTTGAGAGATCTTGTCTCACAAAAACAAATAAACGAAATCATTCTTTGGACGAAGTTAGAAAGAAGGAAGGTGATTTTTATATATGAGATGTTGAGAGCCCCCAACATCCCATATATACACAGCTTACAGAACTATGACTCCCTTGTCCTGTCAGGTGGCTTTACTCTCTCTCAGAACACCTTTGTATTTTCAGTAAACCTAACTTGATTCTTTCTGAAATTTAGGTCTTTGTCAGACCCACAAACCTAAGTCTTGCCTGGATGGAGGCCTCTGAAAATTGCACCTCATGCCAAGCATGGTGGCATTTAATTCCAGCACTCAGGAGGCAGGAGGATCTCTGTGAGTTGTAGGCCAGCTTGGTCTACATAGTGAGTTCCCTGCCAGCCAAGGCTACATAGTGAGACCCTGTTTCAAAAACAAAGCAAAACCAGAAAAAGCAACTTAGGCAACTGAATGTGTGCCATGGAGCTGTGACCCTTGCAAGTAACATAAAGTAAAACTTGTTTTATTTGGCAACAGAGGATGATGAGAAATATTTGGTGTGTAGGATGCCATGGGTCTGTTGTAGTCAAGTTCTTTTTCTCTATTAATTAAAGAACTGAAAGACAGAGGAAGACTAAGTAAGCAGCAGTTATGTTTATTAGCAAGGGATACAGACTCTTTGAGCAAGGAGGGCCCAGTCTTGGAATCCACTGATTTTAATGGGGAGTTTGAGTTTTCTTGGGTTTGAGTTCCCACTCCTGATGACCTATTGGTCCCAAGGTGTCCTGACTCTCTCTGGAGTGAGGATGCTTCCCTGTTTCTCTACACTTGCGCTGTTTAGTTGCCAATACAGTCCCCTTGGTGCATGAGCACAAACAGCTGCTGGTTGGTTGGGTTTGTTACCAGTCAGGGTGGGCTCCCAACCTCCAACCTCCCTTTTCTTTATGGTTAATGGGAAGAGAAATTTCCTGCAGGGTAAAAGAAATTACCTGCTTTCCCTGCCCCCTCTGGGGCCTACAGCTTCAGATTTCATAGACAATATAACAGAAAGACTGTAACTTGTGTGTGTGTGTGTGTGTGTGTGTGTGTGTGTGTGTGTGTGTGTGTGTGTTTTTGAGGCAGGGTTTCTGTATAGCTTTGGAGGCTGTCCTGGAACTAGCTCTGTAGACCAGGCGTGCCTCGATCTCACAGAGATCTGCCTGCCTCTGCCTCCCAAGTGTTGGGATTAAAGGTGTCCGGCTTTCATGTTCTTTTTAAAGTTATATGAGCTATGATACTTTTGATATGTTTTTAGAGTACAGGAACTTCTGGATTTGATAATGGTTGGGCCTTTTTTCTTTAGTGATCACCTCTTTTTCCTGTCCTCATACAGTATTCTTGCACCTCTTAGTAAGTTCTATTTTTCTCTTCCTGTGTATGTTTCTCAGATACTTAAGTTTCTTTTCTAAGCAGAGAACACATGCCATTTCAAAGTTTCTGAAAAGCTAAAATAACACCCACCTATGGACAAATTTGTGGCAAATCCTCATAGGCCTCTGGCTTGCTAAACCCTGATCTTAACTGCAAGACTGTAATCCATAAGCTATGTGCACTGCTACTTTCTCTGAGAAAACTAAGAAACAGATGTAATCAAGTGCTGATACCCTGTACCCTCCTCCCCACAAGACAACTAAACTAGCAAAGACAATCCTGAGGGTCAGAGTCAGGAACCAAGAAACAAAATCACGTTGATGTTAAATCATTTCAGAAGTAACTGATGACAGTTGAAACCTCCTGACTCAGCACCTGTAGTAGCTAGAAGTGCAGGAGCATTCCTCTACCCAGCAATACACCTGCTGTTTAAATTTCAATACATAGCCCAAGTTAGCCTTGAACTTGTCTCCGACCCAGTCTCCCTGCTAGCTGTGATTATAGGTATGTACCACCATGATGGATTTACTTGTAGAAATACAATTTTCATTTTTGTAGAATCTCAAGTGATATTTTATGCTTTTAATCTCAGCACTTGAGGCAGAGATAGGAGGACCTTGAGCTCAGGACCAGCCTGAGCTAGTTATGAGACCCTGTCTCAACTCCTGCATAGAAAGGGTCTTCTCATGGAGAGATGCTAGTGATGCTCAGTTTGGGAATGTATGATTCCCACTTTGGCTGCAGTTTACCAGCCATGCTAGTTTTATACCAATGACTGCAGGAAAGAGGCGTCACTTCCCTGCCCCCGAGCATTTGAACAATGCATACTTTTTAAATCAAAGTAAGTCTTCCTCTCGTGTCCTTTCAGGCTTCCCACCAGCCACCCACATACCCTCTTGTTCTCAAGCAAGTCCCTTCTTGCTAATGACAACCTTCAGGGGCAACCCTGAAGATCTTGCATCCCAAGACTGAAATAGCAGTTTTAATTGAGCTGTACCACCACATATGCTGTGCTGTTCAAGGGCTCAGAGCAAGCTTGTATATACTGAACTGTTTCACCTTCTCAGGGCACAAAGGGCTTCGGTTGCCATAAGAGACTGAATCAGTTTTTAAGTGAACTTGTAAATATTGGGTGAGGGAGTAGTCTTGTGATTTGCTTTATCTAATGTTGGAAGATGCAGGACTGAGGCTATCTTTCCACAGTAGAATTCCTGCCTAGCATATGCATAATCCTGGCTTCAAAACTCTAGGAAGGATGGGGGAGGAAAAACAAAAAGAAACTAAAAGAGGACGGAGTATCTTAGTTCAAGACCAGCCTGGTCTGTAGAGCTAGTTGTAGGACAGCCAAAGCTACATAAAGAAACCCTATCTTGAAAATACCAAAACAACAGAGAAACTGAAAACCACAACTTTTATTCTCAATAAGTAAAAGTACTTGTAAAATCTTAAAGACCTGAGTTTAAATCTCCAGCACCCAATTAAAAAGCTTCACAAGGCCACCCATGTGTGTGCATCTATAATCTTAGCATGGTGGAGGGTAGTGAAGGTGATCATGAGGTCTTGCTGCCTGCTAGCTGAGCTATAGGTCCAGTGAGAGACCCTGTCACAGGGGAGTAATATGGAGAGAGAGAGAGAGAGAGAGAGAGAGAGGACACTCAGAAATACACACAGTACATATACCACACAAACAGATAGACAGGCAGGCGTCTCTCAACCTGTCTATGAAATAAGGAGTTCAAGGTCATTCTCAGGTACATAATGAGTTTGAGGTCAGCCTAGGCTATAGGAAACTCTCGAAACACCAATAAACAAAACAAAAACAAAAGAACAAAAAAAAAAAAGACAAATGAAAAGCTAAAATTGGGTAAAGGAGTTGAGAATGGGAATAGAGTTGGACGTTTCACAACCCTGTCCCTTTGTATAGAACCTCTTTGTATAGAACATTACCTTTCCTGGTATGGAAAACAAAATATAACACCCATAGGGCTGGCGAGATGGCTCAGCTTCTTAGGAGCACTGACTGCTCTTCCAGAGGAGCCAGGTTCAAGTGCACCCACATGGTGCTCATAACTTTCTACCACTCTAGCTCCAGAGGATCTAAGACCCTCTTCTGGCCTCCTTGGGTAAGACACGCATCCATATACCAAAAAAAAAAAAAAAAAGGCTCAGCACATTATCCCACTCAACTCAAACCCTTACCTGCCTGGGGGCTGTGTCAGCTCCTCCTTGGGACCCTCATGGTCCAGCCAGTCACAGCTAAAAGGCTGTCCCCATCACAGCAAATAAAGAATCATGACCTGTCACCCACTCTGCCCAAATGACTCCAAAGTAGGACATTTCAAGTGGCTTTTCTCACCTCTTGTAAGTATATCAGTAACCTGTAAACCTAGAACAGAAACCAGCAGCAAGCTTGGTGGTGCACAACTTGATGCCAGCACACAAGAGGCTGATGCAGGATTGCTGTTGAAGGCCAGCCTGGGCTATATAGCAAGGCCCTGTCCAAAAATAAAAAATAATCACAATGTATGTACATTTTTCCTTTTTATTTATTTTTGATTTTTCAAGACAGTGTTTCTCTGTAGCTTTGAAGCCTGTTCTAGAACTTGCTCTATAGACCAGGCTGGCTTCACAAAGATCTGCCTGTCTCTACCTCCTGATTGCTAGGACTAAAGGTGTGCCCAGTGCCAAGCTGCTAGCTGTTGAGAGTTTAGATCACTGCTGTAGTAAGTGCAGCTGGTCAGGAAGATGGTGTAAGTGAGAGTGAGTCAGGAACCCTGCATCTTGCTGGAGGAACTTGTGGGTACTACAGAGCTACTTTGACTGAGAAAGAGAATGTTCTAGCATCTGAGACTGCAGAGAAGGGTGGGGAGGTGTCTTTTTTCTTTACTGCTTTTGTTTGTTATTTTTCCTGCTAAACCTACCATGTTTCTTTTTTTGTTTTGTTTTGTGGGTTTTTTTGTTTATTTTTTGTTTTGTTTTGTTTTGTTTTGGCCTTGATCATGAAGTTTAGGACAGAAAAGATTATAAGAGGTGTGTAGGGCACACTTCCTAGCTCTGGTCTTCATGTTCAACTGCAGCTCATTTCATTGACTAATCCCTGTCTTAAACTGTGGGTATACACGGGCTTGTGTAACTGAATGTACAAAGTGCAAATAAATAAATAAATAACAGTGATAAATGGCCACTGAATATACAACAACAAAAATTTTATTTAAAGTCAACTTGTAACAAATCTGAGGAGTTTCTAGCAGGCTTGTTGGAGTTGTAGCACACAACAGTATGGTAGGTTTGATTCTGACCATACAGTGTGATCAGTTTGTGCAGTCTGCCCTCAGACCAGGAAAGTACTACCTGCAACACCATAGCTTAGAGTTGAGACTGCTGTATGCTATGAATTGCAGTGTTCACTGTACATGGGAGAATTCCAGCTCTTACAGGAACATAATTGTTACATTACATTGCATCACAACTGGGTCTTCTGTAGGAGTAGACAATGCTCTTGACCTCTGAGCCTCCTCTCCCAGCCCTCTAACCATTTCTGAAATGGCCCTAAACATTCTTCTTCCCTTAACTACACACTCATGCAAAGTAGCTTTCTCAACATCTCTAATTATCAAATCGAAATACGGATTAACTCTGAAAAGCATTGAAGATGCTCTACTCTCTACAATATCAAATATTCAGATAGTGTTTAATTTTTCATTGTAAAATTAAATTGAAATTAGCACACTGGCCTCATTGGTATGCAAATTTACTCTTACCTTTAATAAATGATGGAATTATATATATATGTGTGTGTGTGTGTGTGTGTGTGTATGTGTGTGTATACATATAGTGTTTATAGGTGATTTACTACAATCTCTTATGATTTATCAGTACGTGTTTGATTTATATCTGTATTTTCTGTTCCTGTATATCTGGAGTTGTGAGAGGATTGCTGAGACTAAAAGGGGTTGGGATGGGAAAGTTGAACTGGTCTTGCTCTAGCCAGTACAGTCAGGGAAAAAAGGGTGCTCTCCTAACTCTAGATCAAAACAGGAGAATATTTAGACAGAATTCAGCTTACCTAGAATTTTGTCAATGACTCAATTATGGCAGACTTTATTATAGGTCTGTAGCCACTGGAGAGAAGTGATTGGGCACCTCTGAAATAGCGCTGTGGCAGGTAAGCTTGGTTCCATGTGAGCCCTCACACTCCTGTGCCCTCCAGAGAGTTGCTGTCAACAGCTCATTGCTTGTAGCATGGATCTAGGCACAACCCACACCGGCTAAGACCTGACCTAGTGCCTGGGGAAGTCAGCCAGCCTCTGGATATGAATGAAGGTCAGGAGGCTCTGCAAGTAGCTGGGGTTTTTCCATTGAGTAACAAGAACTCCTCAAATGGCCTGATCAGAGTCTTCTAATATAGAAGAAACTCATCCCTTGGGATAGGGCCTCCTTGCTTTCTTGTCATAATATAATTCTCCTCTTTTTTTGGTGTCTTGAAGTAAAGTCTCAGGTAGTCAGATGGCCTTGAACTCTCAACATGCAGGGTGACTTGCCAATACCTCCAGAATGCTGTTGTGTGCCACCATGCCTGCTTTTCTCCCTCCCCCTCCTCTTCTTTTTAACGGTACTAGGGATTGGACCCTGGACCTAACATGTTAGACACATGCTCTACCACTGACCTGCATCCCCATCTCATACTTTCATACTTGTTTCTTTACTGGGTCACAAGTTGCTTTTGACCCTGGAAACATTTCTTTTAACATGGAAGAATGGGAAGGAAACTCATAGTTTTGATATTTGAGGGCTAAGTTTAGATCGTGTGTGTGTGTGTGTGTGTGTGTGTGTGTGTGTGTGTATGTATGTGTATAAGTGCGCATGCGCGCATGCGCTCAAGAGTCTTTAGCATTTTAAGAAGTTGTAGCCAGATGCTTATAGCACATGTCTTAAATCCCAGCACTTGGGAGGCAGAGGCTGGGAATCTCTCTGAGTCTGAGGCAGCCTGGTCTACAGAGTGAGACCTTATTTGAGAAAGAGAAAGCAAGAACTTGATTATGCAATGGAAGGCCTTATGATCATAATTTAAAATATATGTAACTGGCTAACTGGGGTAAACTGTGGATAAAGTTGGAAAGCTCAGATCAACAGTATGGAAAAATAAGGGATTAAAATTCCTTGTAAACTTTTGAGAAAAAGTAATTTTAAAAATTAATTTTATAAGTGTTTAAAATTTTAAAGGAAGTTTGTTGACTTTTTTTTTTAGCCCAGATTCATATAAAATTATTTTGTAGCTAAGGATGACCTTGAACTCCTGATCCATCTGCTTCCAGCTCCTGAGTCCTGAGGCTTGCTCTCTGTCTCCGTCTCTCTGTCTCTGTGTCTCTGTCTCTCTCTCTCTCTTCCTCACTCCCTCCCTCTTTCTTTCCTTTTTCTTTTCTTGTTTTTGAGATAGTATCTCCTGTGGCCCAGGTTGGTCTACCTGTGGTGTAGCCGAAGATAACCCTGGACTCCTGATCCTCCTGCTGTCATTTTCCACAAGTTGGGACCACAGGCAAGCACTACCACATAGGACAAAATAACTACATTTCTGAATAGGACCAGTCACCAATGTTTCTCTTACTAGTGACTCTTGCAGTTGTTTTTAATGTCCTAGAGATTGAACCCAGGGCCTTATACATGCTTACTAAGTATACTACCTTGGAGTGATACCCCTAACCCTAAAATGTTTCCATTTTCTAATCAAGTTCTTTTTAATCAAGATAGAAACATGGAGTTTAAGTCAAATCTAAAAGCTTAAAATAATCACTGCATTGAATTTGAATACAGTGAATACTGACTGGAATAGTAACCCTGAACAATCTTGTCCATATAAAGACCACCTCCATTATAATGAAAATTATAATATAACCTATTTAGGTGTTTTAAAAATAACCTGCTCATGACATGTGACCAGAGACAAATATTCTTTGCATTTCAGAAGGGAAAAAAACACTGGTAAATTTAGGAAGAGGTGACCACAGTAGAGCAATAACCCCTAGAACAATGATACTCAACCTTCCTAATGCTGCCACCCTTAAATACAATCCCCTTATGTTGTTGTGGTGACCCCAGCTATAAAATTATTTTCATTACTACTTTATAACTGTAATTTTGCTACTGATATGAATTGTAATGTGAATTTATGTTTTCTGATGGTCTTAGTTGACCCCTGTAAAAGGGTCACTTGATCTCAAAGGGGTTGTGACCCACAGATTGAGAAATGCTGCCCTAGGGCATACTGCTCTTTTCACCAGAACAGACTTGACCATAATCTTTACCCCCATTGGCTTGGTTCTCTTGCTTTCTTTCTGTTTTGTTTTGAAATGGTTTCATGCAACCCAGGTTGGTCTTTAACTCCTGATCCTCCAGATTCTACCTGCTGAGTCTTGGGATGATAGACATAAGCCACATGCCTGGTTGGTCCAGTTTTTATCTGTCAGTTAGTTTGGTCGCTGAAGTGTCCTTATTAGGGATGGGGTGAAACTTCACAATAAAGAATTGTCCTTTCCTTGTGGAAGTGATGAGGTGATAAGCATGAAGTCTCCAGAACTGTTTTCCTCCCCAGAATGCAGCAGCATCCCATTCTAGGAAGCCAGGCAGCAGAGAGAGATCACTCTATCCCAGAGATGGCAAGCCTGATTTCTGGGAAAAAGGCAACCGGGCTCCTTAGCTGTAAATAGGTCATTAAGACTCAATTTGCTAAGATTGGAGGCTCTGGGGCCCAGGGGAACTAACCCCAAAGGACTGTGACGTCTTTACCTTGGCATGTGGCTGGAGGAAAGGACAAAGTGCCCCAGAGAAGGATGCTGTGGTAACAGCAAGCAAACTGACATAGATGTGGGACTCTGCTATGCCCTTGTCTGGCATAGCAGGTCAAGTCACTCCTCTAGTGGAGGCCAGCTCTGTTGTCAGTGAAAATAGGATGAAGTCTTGCCTCTGAATCAGATTTGTCAGAGCTAGGCTTTATGGGGCAGACTTGGAATCCTAGGCACTTGAGAGCTGCTACAGAAGGATCAGGAGTTCAAAGCCTGCCAAACTGACTTATAAAGTGCCTGCCTCAAATTTTCAAAAGGAAGAGAATGTAGATATGTAGATGTTGTAGTGTGGGTCTACAGCTCAGTGGGGGAGCCCTGGAGGTCCTTATCATGGTGAACACACACACACACACACACACACACACACACACACACACACAAATAATTTTTAAAGTTGTCAGGATGCTATGAAAGTAATCCTATGAAGTCTTTCTGTAATATTGCACAGCAAAGAAAACAAGCAAGAGACAAGCCATATAATGAGAGGAAGTATGTGCAAATGACATCTCATCAGGAAGTAGGTATCTGAATAGATAAGGAACTCCAAAACACTCAACAGCAAAAGCAAGCAAGCAGTCAACCACCAACGGTGGACAGCAGAGCTAAGTAGACATTTCTCAAAAGAATATATAGATAGATGGCCCACAAGTAGATGTGACACATCACCTTAGAGAGAAATTCAAAGCCACTAGGCGGCGCCACCTCACCCCAGTCTGAATGGCTGTTCTATATGTACCCATGAAGACACAGAGAAAGGGAAACCCTTCTGTGCTGTTAGTGGGAATGAGTCAGCCATTATGAGAAACAGTGTGGAGGTTCCTTGAAAGCTAAGAATAGACCTATCTTATGATCCAGTATTCTCACTACTAGATATATTTATCCAATATAAATGAAAACAGTATATATGTACTGTGTTATTTTGTTTGTTTGTTGTTTCTGTTGTTTTAGATAGGAACTCATGTAGCCCAGACTGACCTTAAATTCCTTCTGTGTAGCTGAAGATGACTTTGAACTTCTGATCCTCCTTCCTCTGCCTCCCAAATGCGGGGTTGCAGGCAGATGCTACCATGTGCCATTTATGTGATATTTGCAGTCAAACCCAGGGTTTTAGGCGTGCTAGGCAAGCCCCTTACCAACTGAGCTATAGTCCTGGCTTTAGTTGTTTTTTGAGATAAACTTATACTATGAAGTCCAGACTGGCCTCAAACTCTTAGTAACCCTCCTGCATCAGCTTCCAGAGTGTTAGGATTATAGGTGTACTATGCCCTGTTTAAATCAGTATTTTTTTGTTGTTATTTTCTGTTGTTAGTGATTTTTTTTTTTTTTTTGAGACAGAATCCCACTCTGGCTGACCTGGAACTCACTATGTAGACATGTAGACCAGGTTGGCCTTGAACTCACAAAGATCCATTTGTGTCTACTTCCCAAGTAAAGGCATGTACCACCACTCCTGGTTCTTGGTAATGGTTTTGGAATGTTTTGGTTTTGGAATAGGGTCTCATGAAGCCCAGGCTAGCCTTGGACTCAATAAGTAGCCAAGAATGGTCTTCAACTGCCTGTACCTACAGTGCTGGGTCACAGGCACATGTCTTTACAGCTAGTTGGAATCAATATATTTTAATTTCTTAAAATTTATTTATTTTTATTTTATGCATATGAGTGTTGCCTGCATCTATGAGTTACAGACAGTTGTGAGCCACCATGTGGGTGCTGGGAACAGAACTTGGGTCCTCTGGAAGAACAGCAAATACTCTTAACCACAGAGCCATCTCTCCCACCATTAAAGTAAATAAGTAGGAGAAATAACCACACTTACTCTCCTGTGTTCACTGCAGTACTATTTCCTGTAGACATTAAATGGAAACAACTAGTCAACTGATACCACTGAAATGTGGTATATATCCACAACTGAATGCTTTCCAGCCATAAGGGAAGAGATGGGGAAAGGGTCATCAACATGAAAACAATAATTAGAAATAAGAGGTTCTGGGCTGTGATTACAGCCCAGTACAGTACAGTAACAATGGCTATACCTTTCATAAAAGTTTTCATCACAAAGAAATGATAAATGGCTGGGCACATCAGCCCATGCCTTTAATCCCAGAAAGGAGGCAAAGGCAGGTGCATCTTTGTGAATTCCAGGCTAGCCTGATCTACACAGTAAGTTCCATGAAGCCAAGGGTACATAGTGAGACACTGTTTTAAAATAAAGGAAGGAGAGAGAAAAGAGAAGGGAGAAGGAAAAGGAAGAGCCAGACATAGAAGTAGGTATTTTTAATCTCAATACTGAGAAGGCCAAGGCAGAAGGATTGCCAGGAATTTCAAGACAGCCTGGGCTATATAATGAAACATCCTCTCCAAAAAAAGAAAAACAAATCCCTAAGGAACTGGCAAATGGGAAAGGAGCCATTCATGTTCAACCTGAGGTGAGCATCACACACAGTATGCGTGGGTCAAAACATCAGAAGACTCATCAATATGTGCAATTTTTATGTTTTTATATCTCATTTAAATGTTAAGAAAACTTGGTTGCATTCTGACCTAAGGAAGGTTTCCAGAAAATAGACAAAGTGCAGCCATGAGTCTTGTGTGCTCTACTCCTCTCCATGACTCTCCCATCTTTATAGCGGCTCTGTCCCTTTGTTTGGTAAGATTCAGAGATGCCAGGTAAGCCCTGTCAAGAGTTCTCAAGAGCCTTCTGTAGGTGTCTTTCCTTCTGAAACAAGGGGTTTGGTCTAGAGCACGTATTCCCAGAAGCATATCTTCAGGATCTTTAGTCAATACCCAGCACCCACCTCAGGTGACCTCCCCCCCAGCTTCTAAGGGCTCCTTGCATGTATGTGTTGCACATAAGCACATGGCATTCACACACACATACACATAAGTGAATCTTAAAAAAAAAAAAAAAAAGAATCTGTCTCTAGAGACCAAACCAGCAGAGGGGAGGAGAGGAGAAAGGATAACTAATCACATTCCTCCAGTTAGGGATGTACATCAAAGTGGGTATGGATGGATGGATAGAATATGAATGAATTGATTTACTGAAACAGAGTCTCAAAATGTATCACAAACAGACCTTGAACTTGTTACAGAACTCAGGCTGCTCTCCAATTCATCAGCCTCCTGAGCATTACAGATATGAGCCACTACAGCAGGCTCAGGATTTAAACTGAACAGGAGGGTTATTTGAGACAGAAAGAATATGAAGTCAGGTCAGGCTGACTGAGGACATGGAGAAGCCCTCAAGCCATTGCTGCCTAAGGCCCATTCCCTCCCAATGTAAACCAACTGCCAATTGATAACTGATTGTTTTAATAAATCACTATGAGAAGGGAGCAAAATTCTATTAGGAACTCCACATTCCCAGCCCTTGCATGCAGTTACCCAAATCAACTAACCTAAAGGTTTTTCGGATGTCATTAAAGTCAATTAAGTAACAATTTAAGATTATCTGAGGCCAAGGGCTGGAGAGATAAGAGGGAAAAAAACGTCTGAGGGTAGACTGGGGATTGATTATAGTTCAGTTAGTTGGTAGATTGTTTGCTTAGCATTAATGAAGCCACCCATCCCCAGCTCCCCATCAACTTGGTGTAGTTTCCTCATGCCTGTCATCTTAGCACTTGGGAGGTAGAGACCAGATCAAAAGTCAACTTCAGTTCAGGAGGTAGAAATGAGTTGGAGGCCAGTCTGGGCTAGAGACTGCCTAAGGTGTAAGGTGTGGGGGTTGGGGTATTTAGGGGACTGCTGAATCCCTTAAAGCAAAATTTTCTCTAGAAGTCAAAGTGTAAAACCCTGGATGGATTCAACCCCTGACCCTTGCCACCAGCATCCTACATAGCAAGAAACACAACTTTCAGGGGTGGTGTCGGGGTAATACTACAGGAAAAAAAGGTGAGGGAAGTGAGGTGCTCTTCTGTTTTGGTCAGGTCAATTTCAGGGCTGTGATCTGTTGTGTGGATTAGTCCACCCAAGTGAGGGATACTCCAGAGAGGTAATCAAGAACCCATGGGTTTCCTCTGGTTCTAGTGTGGCCTAGAAACAGCCATGTCATCAGCTAGAACCTCACCGGAAGGCCAGGAATGCAGATTCCTGGAGAGGGATCCAACTAATTTAAATGTCCACCCAAATTGAGACTCTCTCTCCTAAGGACCTCGTGGGAGCTGGGCCTGGTAACTGTGGCCTGTGCTCCCAGCATTTGGGAGGCTAGAGAAGGACCAGTTTGAAGCAGGTCCAATTTGCATGGTAAAGCCCTGTCTCAAAATAACAACAGCAAAAACAAACACAAAAGCACTAAGGATTAAGGGTGTATCTCAGTTGATAGAGTGCTTGCCTGGTATGTGCAAACTTGATCCCAGCGCCAGATAAGCAGGGTGTCATGGCACTTGCCTGTAATCCCAGTGTTCAAGAGGAGAAAGCGGGAGAGTCAGAAATTCAAGGTCATCCTTGCCACATAGCAAGTTAAAGAAAGCCTGGACTGTGTCTCAAAACTAAACAAAAATAATAGACTTCAGGGCACAAAATTATGTTACCAAAGGTGACAATTCTGCGGTGCCAGAAGGAGAAAGGGTGGAGAAAGCCTGGAGCCTGGCTGTGGCTCCTCAAGATCCCTGGCAGTTAGGTTATACTTTTAAAACACTGCTTTGATGAGCCAAGATTGCCCGAGGAGCCATGCAGCCTTTTAATCGATAGGCATTAGACAGGGCAATGCGACAGAGGCACAGTTGAATGTTTAGTGAGTAATGATGAAATTACATTCTCTGACTCATACTACATTGTCAAGGCCTGGGGACGTAGTTTCAATTAAAAATGGCTTCAAATGCATTTTTCATGTCTGAAAACCACCAGAGGCTATGTTCCATACTTTTGCCACCTTCCTCCAGTACCGGCCATGCTTTGTTCTTAATCTCTGGATACTCCAATATACTCATTGGCTCAACCCATCACTGAGTGTTTCCCTCCCCTCCCTCCCTCTTTCCTCTTCTCCCTCCCTCCATCTCTCCCTCCCTCCCTCTTCCCTCCTATCTCCATCTTCCCTCCTTCCTCCCCCTCACCTCTTTCTTGACTCTCCTTCCCTCTATTTCTCTTTTCTTCTCTCCTCATTCTTCCTCTCTGTCTTTTTTCTGACTCTGTCTCACATAACTAGGTTAGCCTTGAACTCACTGTGTAGCCAAGACTGGCCTTAACCTACTGCTGTCCTGTTTCTGTCTGTGGGGTGCTGGGATTGCAGGCATTGGACATCGTGCTTGGGTTTTTGTTATTTGTTTAAAATGATCTAGGGATATAACCCCAGAAGCACTCTACCATAGAGTTCTATCCCCAGCCAGCCATCACTGGGTGTTTCCCAAGCCAGTCCCTCCTAGCAGGTGCCTGGATACTTTCTTTGAGAACACACCAGAAGTACTCTCTGAGTTATTAAACAATGCCAAGAGTCTTTATTGGCTGATTCCAATTGGTAGCAAAAGAGCAAATGTTCCCAGGATTATTAAACAACTGAAATCAGAGGGTGCTATCCATTATTTGAACATGGAATGGAACAAAGCCAGCTACAATGTTCTTTGTCTTCTGTTCCTAATTAAATAAGCAAAGGAGAGAGATCAGAACATACCAGTCTGACCTGTTTTCACTCATAACCCTTCTGATACTAATTGTGTGGGGGTTTCCCCTACAAAAAATTAGTGTCCAATCCTCCAGATGCCAGAAGGTCATTCTATGATCCTGCCCAATTCTGATGATACTCTGAGTTAGTATCAGAAGCCACCATTTGAAAGGCTATGAGGAAGCAGGTATGGGGAAAAGGGGGATGCTGGACATGTGGGTCCTGGAGAGATGGCTCAGAGATTCAGAGCACTGGCTGCTCTTCCAGAGGACCTGAGTTCCATCCGCAGAATCCCCATGGCAGCTCACAACCATCTATCTGTAACATTTGTCCCGGGGTAACTGATGTCCCTCTTCTAGCCTATGTAGGCACTTTACAAAGATAGTGCACAGACATGCATGCAGGCATAAAGTAATACAATTTAAAGAACTTTAAAGCATTTGGGGCAGCAGTGGGTAGAGCACCTTCTATTTAGCCTGATGATTTGAAATTGATCCCTGGGCCCCACATGTCAAAAGGAGAGAGCCACCTCCCACAAGCTGTCCTCACCCCCATATATTTGTGGCATGCATGTGCCCCCCTCACACACAAACCCAAGTAGGATAAATGTAAAAAGAAAAGAAGGTGTTGGGTACCTAGCCGATCCACACTTCTGTCCAAACTATGCAATCAGGATGTCCCACTCCTCTAAACCCAGTTTTCATTTCCGTGGTCAACTAACTAGAATAACTCAGAACTAGAGATGACCATTTACTTAGTATCACAACTTTGTTTTCGTTGTTGTTTTTTTTTTTTTTTTTTTTTTTTTTTTTTTGAGACAGGGTTTCTTGTAACAGCCCTGGCTATCCTAGAACTCACTTTGTAGACCTAAGTTGAGTGTGCTCTATTGCTGGCTCAGCTTCCTCACCAGAGTGCACTGGTGCCCATTCCCCCTAGTGCTCATTCCCCGGGAATGAGCATCATAAAGGGCCTGGGCTTGAATTTCTCTGTGGGGGCAACTTGGAGGCAGACTAGAGCAGGAGGTAGACATTCTAATCAGTCTTCATGAGAATTTGACACAGTAACCTTAAGTGTATATAGTTGACCCCTTCAGTTTTGCTGCTTGACTGAGTTCTTCATGCTGTGTGTCCCCTCTATTTTACCCCTGGCACCTAGGAAATTCAATACACAGTCTTTGAAATAAAAGGGGGTCCATTGTCTTTTAAAGTCTATTTTTAACTCTTTTTTTTCCTATTTCACTTCTATCTATCCTGTATAAGTATCCACAAGGAATCTTATATACTGGAGGGCTGCTCAGTTGGTAGAGTGCTTGACTAGCATGTAGGAGACCCTGGGCTTGACTCCCAGCACCACATAAACTAGGCCATGGCAGAATATACCTGTAATTCCAACACTTGGGAGGTGAAGACAAGCAGTCAGAATCAAGATTATCCTCTACCACATAGGGAGTTAAAGGCTGGAGATCCTGTCTCAAAAGAAGAAATGAAATGAAAAATCCATAAACATGAAGAATTATTAAATTCTCCTGGGACAGCTGGCATGACTATAAACACCATGTGTCTAGTTCTTTCCAGGCAGCATGCCGTTGACTTGCATTGCCTTTTCCAATGGGTACAGGTAGCTTGCCAATGTTACTGCTCTAGCATTGTGGATTTGGGAGCTCATTTTAAATGTGAAGTCTTCATTACTCCAAGAAGTTGGCTGCTCAGGGTGTCTTTTCTATATAAGTTGACCTATAAGCAGATTTAACAATTGCTTAGGCCAACCTTTCCAGCTTCCCTTGCTCTTTTTGCCTTCCTTACATCTTTTTCTACTTAGGATGTTGCAGAGGTGTACACAAAGGCAGCTGGGGAATTTCTCCAGCCAGCGGCTGCATGCTTAGTGGGACGGTCTCTCATTATTTACTCTTTTATTTATTCTTGAACAATGAAATATGATCATTCCAGTGTCATTTCCAGCCCGCAACTCCCTTTTTCATCCCCACTACACATCCTCCTCCCCACCCATGCCTTCTGTTTTCCTGATAACCCACTAAGTCCAGTTAGTGCTGCCCACATGTGTGCAGGTGTGGGACTATCCCCTGGAGCCTGGGAATCTAGCAGCGACACTCCCCCAGCCAGAATGAATCTCCCTCCCCAAGCATGATCAGCTGCCAGTAACTCATTAAGGAGGTGGGGCCTGAGTATGATCTCATCTCCCCCAGCTGTGCTGGGATTTTGGCTGGTACTTGGGTGGGTCTTGTGCAGATAACGGCAGCAGCTGGGAGTTCATGAGTGTAATAGCCATGTCGTGTCCTGAAGAGTTCACAGAGCTCTTCCCCATCCTCTGTTCTTACATTCTTTCCACCACCGCCTCTTCCCCAAATCATGGCTGGGGGTGAGGGGCAGGTCTTCTCTTATTATTTTTGAGTCTCTCCTCTGATGCCTTTGCAGTGTTCAGCTGGTACTTCCACAGTTAATTACCCCCTGGAGCAGCAGGGGCCTCCAGTCTTTATTCAGTTTCTTTCTGAAGGCATTAGAAAAATCTGCCTCTTTCCAGAATCATAAGAACGTGTATCCACATCTGTCTTCATAGTTAATGCCCTCTCTTTTCTTAATTCTGGTGTCAAAGTCAGGTCTGTTACTCAGCTGAACAGATATTCTGCCAGATGAATGTACAACCAGTTTGACATTTACCATTAGCTGTGGAATTGCACTTGTCAACACACCATGAGGGGCCTTTTGGCTTGAGTATGTCTGAATTATTAGCTCCAAGCAGTCCTGTGTTAGACACTGTCATCCAACGCATACAAGTTTAGAGAGTGGCCAGATTAAGTGTCTGGCAATGTGCTTAAAGTGAGATGGTTACTGTGCCTGGTATCGGAATGTTTACCTACTAGATGGTCAGTTTTCTTCAGAAGATTGGGAACCTGGCCTGGGGTCTAGTTTATCTGCCATTAGTGTAGTAGTAGATCCATCTGTAAGAGAGGAATGAGACATTTATGAATATATAGCAGTATTTCAGGTGCATGAAGACCTGGGTTCAGCATAAACTGACTTTGGTGGTATACTGCTGTGAGTTTAGACCAGTCTGATCTACATAGTGATTCCAGGCTAGCCACAGCTACCTTTGAGACCCTGTCAAAGAACCAAACAAGCAACAGAAGAGTGTATGTGGCTCTGAACTTAGCCCTAAATAAGATAAATATCTTTAAAACACCTGTCCCCTCAAGGCTCAGGGATCTCTTCAGAAGAGGAGCTGGAAAGATAACTAAGAGGTAGTGGATAACTTCAAAGAAGCAGTGTCTTCCATATACAACAGGACTGATGTATATATGAACTCATAGAGATGGACAGTTCACACGAGACCTGCACAAGTTCAAGCTAAATAAAATTAGAGCATGGTGAAGAAGTACAGAGCCCCACCCCTACCCAAGAAGCTATTTGCAACTGATGGATAGCTGCTGGGAGAGGTGCAATCTGTTTTCTTCAAAAGAGTGCCATTGGATATATTAACCATACTGTAGGCAAGCCACAACACAAATTAAACTCAGTGTTTGTCTGGTGTGTGTGTGCTTTTTTCCCCGTTTTGTTTTTCTTTAAAAGAGAGAAAGAACATGATGTTAGGTGGGTGGGTTGGAGAACAATCTGATAGGCATTGAGGGGGATTAAGAAAACAACCAGAATATACTGTATAACATTTCAAAAAAATAAGCAAAAACATTTTAAAAAGAGTATGTGGCTAAGGGCAGGGGTTGCATAGAAGGGATTGGAGGGAAGAAAGGGAAATTATGTAATTACATTTTAATTATAAATTAAAAGTATGAGTCAGGCAATGGTGGCACACACTGTAATGCTGGGGAACCGTGGCAGATTCCATGGCAGGCGAGATTGACCGAAGCAGGGGACAAACATGCCAGGCAGGCAGGGCTTAAGTGGGAAGTTTTATTAGAAAGGGTGGGAGGAGGAAGGAAAGAGAAAGGAGGTAAAGAAACACAAAGGACAGAAGAGAAGAGGGAGACAGGAAAAGACCTCTCTGCCCCAGGGGACAGTGGGAAAGAGTGACAGAAAAAGAGCATAAGTGGGGTCCTTTGCACCTTCATGCAGACTACTTAGCCATGAAACCCTGGGCTGACCAGGGCACTGCCTGAATGCATTCTTCCAGGTGACAGGGGCAGGCCAGCATAATGCCTGAATCCTTAGACACACCTTGAATCCCAGCACTTGAGAGGCAGAGGCAGGCAGGTCTCTGAATTTGAGGCCAGCCTGATCTACAAGGTAAGTTATAGGACAGCCAGGACTATACAGAGAAACCCTGTCTTTAAAAACCAAGAAAAGTATTTGGCTCTAATATTCAGCCAAATTCAATATTTCTGCCTAGTTATAACAAAGGTGACCCAAGGCTCTTCACAGGAAATCTAGATTGGGGACCCAGACAAGGAATGGAACCCATTAGCCCCCAGCATGTGGAACTCACTCTTGTAGACTTGAACTCACAGAGATCTACCTCTGCTTCCTGAGTACTGGGATTAAAATAATGTATCAACACCTGATGAGAAAGATTTCTTACCAGTGGCAGATAAAGAACATTTGGGGGTCATTTTCAAAGCAGTGCCCTCTTTGAACAAAGGGATCACAGGGACTTGGGACAGAGGCTCTGACCATCCTCCTGCCTCAACCTTCTAAGGGCTGGGGCTGAGTCACCTATACAAACTCATATAGGAAGTCACACTCCTGAGCATTCTCAGTTATGGGCTACAGTCTTGAGCAAGCTCAGTTTAGAGTTTTTTTTTTTTTTTTTTTTTTTTCAAGAAATAAACATGGTGAACATATTTGGGCTGCATGCTTAATTAAAGGTAATAGAGCAAATGTTCAAAAGCATAAAATGGAAGCAGCAACACTTTGAGGACATAAAGGTGGCTGACGGTAAAGTCTTTGGGCATGCACAGCTTTCATTGTAAACTATTTAGTTGGAAACAATAGCACAGGACACTTTGAAGGTACATTAGTATAAGAATTTGTCCCTGATTCAATTACCTAGCAAGGCAGTGAGTGAGCTAGACCTCAGGACAGTTACTTCCTTCTCTGTGACATTATCTTTCTTCAAAATGAAGGCTAGAGTGTCAATTTGAGCCTGTAAACCTACAGCAGACTAAGACACTGATTCTAATTAGAAAAATAAAGGAGGCCATTCCCATACTCACCCCCCCCACCTTCCCTGCCTCCCAGCTATTGGAATTTTCAGCTCACCCAGACAGGTCTGTTCATTGCATGGAGAGTAGAGTCATCCTCTTAAATACTTAAATCCACTTAAATACTCTGAGTTCGGGGTGACTCTTACTTTCTTCAGAGTGGAGCATAAAATAACATTTTCCAGCAAGGTGTGGTTGTCTATCCCAGGAATGCTCTTGGGAGTAGGAGACAGGAGGAGCAGGGGTTCAAGGCCAAGCCTGGTCTACTAGAGAAGTCAAAACTAGCCAAGACACATGAGAACATTTCCCAAACAAACAAAAACAGAAAAAGGAAGGGAGGGAGGGAGGGAGGAAGAGAGGAAACAAACAGGGGAGGAAGGAAGGGAAGGAAAGAGGAAGTATACACCTTCCTTTGACAGAAATTAACTTCCTGAGGTGGAGTGCCTCACAGGCTGCCTTTGAACTCCTGGACTCAAATAATCCTCAGCTTTCTATGTGCTTTGACTACAAACTAAGAATTAATATGCTATCCTTTTTTCTTGTTAGTTTATTTTATGAGGTTTGTCTATGTAGGCCAGGTTGGCCTAGGAGGGACAGTAGTCTTGCCTCTAGGCCTCAAGTACTAGGATTAATTACCAGGCTAATGACATTACACCAGGCTTGGTTAGTTATGGAAAGCCTTAATTAACCAAAAAGAGGACCCTCTTTGGGACGTTTAGACCAATCAACTATCAAGGTATTTCTTCCTTCTGTCGATCTCACAGAGGCAAAATAAATGTACCGAGGAAAGCTGCCTCCCCCTCCTCGTTCCCTAGGCTACACTTTCTCTTGACAGATTATCAAGCTGTGGGTGAGGAACTGTTTCAGACTCTGGAGAAACAAACCATTCACTCCTATGAGTCTTAAAGACGAACACTTTTTATCAGGTGTGCAGTACATAGGAGCTGGGGCAGGACACTGTAGCAGGAAGGGTGGAAAACCAGCTTGGCACGAATACTGTTAAAAATCGGTTTTTCTAGGCTGCTCCTTCAGCCTATATTTAGTGACTATACAAGTCAAGCAGCCATTTGAACGCCCCAACTTTATTAATGCAAAATAAAAAAAAAAAAAATTCCTCCAAGTCCCTTCCTATACAGCCCGAATGAGCTAGTTTTTATCCTCTTCCAGGTGGTTTTACTCCACGCTTAGCATCTGCACAGGGAGGGGGCACCTCCAGGGCTCTAGGCTCAGGGCGGGACCTGGTCGCCCACTCCGGGCTCCCGGCCACCACCCGCAGGCGCCCAGAGCGCACGGGTGACGCGACTCCCGCGCTTCCTGCTCCGCGGCGGGGCCTCCTCCGCGCAGTGACGTGCCAGGCTGTGACCAAATATGTCCCTTTCCCCTCCCTCGCCGGCCCCATCGCCCGCAGGCAGCCCCGAGCCTCGGGGCTGCCACTTGGACGTCTGCCTGCCCAGGTGTCGCGGGCCAGCTCCCCGCGCAGCGTCCCCGACGCGATGCCCTTCAGGAAAGGTAAGGGGTCCCCGGGTTTTCCCCAGGTGCGGAGACCCTTGTCCCCTCGGAGGTTCCGCCTTTCCTCCTCCTATCCTGCACTGGCCATCCTGCCGCGCGTTACGCCCCTTCGCTCTGCCCTGTACCCTCCACCCTGCACTGTCCCCTTCAGCCTTGCTGTGTCCGCGGCTACACCACGTGGATGCGGGAACCCCGACTGGGCTGGGAGGCGGAGAGCGCAGTGCTAGTGGAGGTACTTCTAGCGAACCCCAGGATCCTGAGTCCCAGCCCCGGGATGCAGACAGGAAACCGAGCCGGGAATTTTAGGGTTTATTTCTGAGAAACTTGGATCGTTCTAATGGCCGGAGCTCGGCAGCCCAGGGCGGATAGGAGGGAGACTGCAGAGGGGAGGAGGCTGCGTCGTGTGCTCGGCAGATCCTATGCTAGCCCTGCCTCCTCCGTATTGTCACCCTGGGGAAGTCATTTTTACCCCGCACTTTCAGTTTCCTCCGCGGCAAAATGGGCACAGGAAGACAGATGGCTTTGGGAGGACCCGGTAGACGAGTATAAAGAAGCAAACGAATGGCCCGCTGAGGTCTGTTTGGCAGACACACGCAGTGCCCGTCTAAGCTGTGCAACCTCTGCCCACTGCCACTGCTGCATCTGAGCTCATTTACCTTGGCATTCTGCCCTGCGGGCTAGGAGATTCCCATGGCTCACTGCGGGGGTCCCCAGAGTATTTGATCCCATCCCTCACTGCAGGGGTCGCCAGAGTATTTGGTCCCACTTTACAGGCAGGGCTATGAAGGCCAAGTGACTTAAGCCGCTGCTTAGACCTGAGCTGGACTCCAGGCCACGATGCTCAAACCAAAGCCTTGGGATGGAAGTGGGAGCTGCAGAAGTGTAGAGTGACAGGGTGACTTTCAAACAGGGACTCTGCCCTCTGCGTTTTTGTTTGTGTTGAGAGGAACCTCAAGAAAGCTTCAGGCTCAGCACTGCTTGGTGGCTCTTGCCTGTAATCCCAGTGCTTGGGCAGGTGGGGAGGAGTAGAGGCCAGAAGATCAGAAGTTTAAGGCCATCCTAAACTACAAAGAAGTGGGAGGCCCCCTGGGCTATTTGAGACCTTGCTCAAAACAAACAAAATACCTAAGGCTCTCCCACTGGCCGCACTTGTGGGTAAAGAAAGAAAGCCTGGCTCTGAAAGTCCTGGGACTATGTAGCATGGTTCTCCCTTTGGCCTCCACCCACCTTTCTAGCCAAGCTCCTCTTCTTTCATAATTCAGATGAATAGGCATGTTATTTCTGTGGTTGCTGGGAGGCTATGGTGGCCTTTGTCCCTCATAAGCACTGAGTGCTAAGGTACCATTCCCAGCTCCTCAGGGCAGTGAAGAGGGCTGGCTCACACCACACACACACACACACACACACACACACACACACACACACACACATACACCACACGCCTCTGCTGCTGGAGATATGCAAATGAGAGAACTCGGTCAAATAGCAGGGGTGATAAGTTCCCTCTGGTCAGCTGGTGATGGTTAAGCTCACAGCCACTGTCCCCAGGGTCTCTGTTGTCCCATGCATAATGTGACCACTTTGTCCCTGGACTGTCTGTCTGGAGGGTGTCAGAGTTCTTATTTCACCTCATTAACTGCAGTGTGAAAAGTCACTGATCACCGAGTTACTCACTTCTCTATCTCTAATTTATGACCTTGTGGTCTGTGTTGGGCAAATTGAAAGAAGGTAAAGATTTCTGTTAGCCATCACAGTGCTTTGGGGGATAGTCCTAGGAACTGAAATAATTATGCTGTTCAATTGTTTTTCTGGGGGACAGGACATAGGGTTGGCCTTGAACTCACAGATATCCACCTTGTCCTGCCTCCAAGTGCTGGAATTAAAGGTATGAACTACCACACCTGGCTCTCAGTGACTTAAGATTTTGCTTTATAGCTTGCCATGGTGGTACATGCTCATTATCCTAGCTAGCACTTGGGAGGTAGATAAGAATGACCAGGGGTTCAGATTTTTAAAGACAGGATAGCATGTAGCTGAGGTTGGCCTCACACTGGATACACATCCGAAGCTGGCCTTGAACTAACCCTCCTACCTCCCAAGTGCTGGAACTGCAGGCATGTGCTGCCATTCCCAGCTACTTGTTTTTTTTTTATTTATTATAAGTTAATAACTAACTTATTTAGTGCATTATTAGATTATAAAGGCAAACTATTTGTAAACTGCCAACCAAATTAGGCTCTACTTTTGTTCCTTGCTTTAATCTGAGGAAGCATTGCCGAACTGCGAGGAAAGTATCACTTCTTTCCTATTCTATGGTTACTTTTTGATTGTTCCAGTGTGTGAGAAACTGCTTGGAGGCCATGCTGTCTGGATCTCCCAAATGCTTGAATTTGAGCCAAGGCATTGACTCTGGTGGGCTTAGAGTCTGAGGCAGTACTTCCTTGCATGTTAAATTGTGAGCTTTATTTATTTATTTATTATTTATTGTATGAGAATATACATGCACACATATGTACATGGCACACATGTATATACTCCAATTATTTCAGAATTGGTTCTCTGTCTACTGTGTGGGTCCTGGGGGTTGTCAAGTTTGTCTGCAAGCATCATTACCCATTGAGCCATCTCACCGGTCCTGAGTTATAAACTCTTAGCAGTGACCCAGCAAGTAGGAATCAATGGGAACCTGAGTATGGCTTGTGTTGGCATCCTGATTAACCATGATATGGTCAGTTATGAAAGGGACCACTGCTTCCCACCCTGGGCAGAGGTGAAAGAACACATGTGTACACATGGTTCTATATTTTTAAATTTTGTGCCATCTGAACATATTAACTCTTCAGAGTACAGTTAAAATTAAGATTTGAAAAAGTCCGTGTTGTTTTCCACCCAAAACCAAGTGCAATCAGATGGAGGTTGTTTCTTCTGTGGGCAGGATGGAGAAGGCTTTCCCAGTGAGCCAGAGACCAGGAAGGGATAGTTGCTAAGCCCATCCTTTGATATATTTGTCTTTAATGTTTACTTATTATTATTGTGCATGTTTGTGTATGGTGTATGTGCATAAGTGTGAGTCTTTGTGTATGGTGTGTGTGCACAAGTGTGATTGCATATGGAGGACAGCTTTTAGAGTCAGTTCTCCTCCTGTGGGCTTCAGAGACTTAGCTCCGGTCTTTAAGCTTGTGTGGTGAAGTACTTTTACCTGCTGATCTATCACCGATCATAAGGCTTGGGGCCAGCACTGTAGGTAGGGGCTCAGGTAAGCTGAGAAGAGTTCAGTAAAAACTTTCTCTGAAAGATTGGGTAGAATGTAGGAAACTCCCGGAAGCTGTCGAGGATGCTGTGTGTCCACCTGAGGCCCAAGATATTGAGGGCGCAGAGTGGCTGTCTGAAGTCCTGGCCTCTTGTGGAGGATGTAGGCATCTGGCTGGATGCGGAAAGATCCCATTTTCCTGTCGCTGTTCTCATGGCATTGGCAGATATGAAGTAAATAACCTGATGGTACTCTCCATAAAGGTCAACCTGCCTGGCTATAGTGCAGGGTGGATGTGCCCAGTGGTGGAGAGTGGATTTGTTGGAACCACAGATAATCAATCTTAGGTCCTGGTTTTATGCCTCACCTGCAGGAAGCACTCAGTAACATCACCTGAATTCCATTAGGTCAAAGTTGAGCGATTGTGTGCCAAGTCATCCATTCATCCTTGAAGCTTTGCGACAGCATTTTCCAGGTATCAATTAAACAGACAGACATAGGGCTCCCTCTCTGGAGCTCACCTCCTGTGTTATCCAGCAAGTGCCAAGAAGAGGTCAGAGTTCGGTGTAGGGCTATGATTCTGGCTCTGTTGGTAGAATTGTGTAGAGTACATACTAGGCCCTGGGTCTGATAGCCAACACTACAAAAACTGAGTGGTGGTACACACCGGTAATGCCAGCACCGGGGAGGTAAAGGATCATTCATACAAGACCATCCTTGCCTAAATAGCAGGTTCAAGACTAGCCTGAGCTGTCTGAGATCCCATAGAAGGAAGATGGAGGAGGAGAAATCTGAGCAAAAATTGAGGTGTGGAGACAAATGCCTGTAACCCCGATACTCAGGAGGCTGAGGCTGGCAAATCTTTGTGAGCTCAAGGCTAGTTGGGTTACATGGCAAGACCCTACCCTGTCTCATAAAAATCAAACCTGTGTGCATGGGGCTGCAATTCTGCAATTCTAATCCTTGGGAGACTGAAGCAGGTAGGAAGTTTGAGGTCAGCCTGGATTAAGTGAGGCCCTGTCTCTAAACAAATAAAGTAGCAGCACTCTCCTGCCTTTCTCAACTCTTTTTAACACTACCTCTAATATCTGAGAGAGAGAGAGAGAGAGAGAGAGAGAGAGAGAGAGAGAGAGAGAGAATCACATAAACAAGTAAAATAAAAAGAACCCTGAGCAGAGAACCAGTTCTGAGGTTTTCTTTGTTTTTTGCTCTTGTTTGTTTTGTGTTTTTTGTTTTGGCTTTTCAAGACAGGGTTTCTCTGTGGCTTTGGAGGCTGTCCTGGAACTTGCTCTATAGATCAGCCTGGTCTCGAACTCACAGAGATCCACCTACCTCCGCCTCCCGAGTGCTAGGATTAAAGACCACCACTGCCTGGCCTGAGTTTTTGATTTTTAAGGATAAAGGCTCTCCACCCCTACCCCATAACAGCTGGCCCAGCCAGCTGTGATGAATGAAGACAGCTTCTCACTGGGTTTGGTATGCTGATAATGAGGGACTGTAGCATGAATAATAAAAACCCAGAGATAGATATTGGGGTTCAAGTTGAAGGTCAGAAGGAAAAGCAGCCAGTCACTAGCTCTTACCTCTGCCTCAGACTGCAAGGGTGATCCTGTCTCCATGAATCCTCAATGTGGCTGGAGACTGAATGCCAGAATACAACATGAGACGCTGAGCTCCTGTTTTATATACCTCTCTGGTGCTGGGATTAAAGGCATGAGCTCTGTTTCCCTTTTAGACTGATACACTCTCATGTAGCCCCAGGTGACCTTGAACTCACCGAGATCCATCTGCCTCTGTCTCCTGAGGCCTGAGATTAAAGGTGTGTGTCACCACTGCCCAGCCGCTATGGCTGTGGCTAGCTTTGCATCTTCAGGCAAGCTTTATTAGATCATAAATAATGTATCACCACAAGGGACTTAGACTGGGACATCCCACCTTTCTGAAGTGGACTCTAGTGGTGTGGCCCTTTGCTTTTTTTGTTATTTTTGTTGTTTTGGCACTTTGCGATATGGGTGCAGTGAGTGGTGAAGGGGAATGCCTCCTCATATCTCTGAGGCTCAGGCAATAAATGACAGGCAGGGCAAACAGGATGCCAGCATCACCTAGGCATCTTGTCTCTTGACTGGTCTCCAGGGTGACTGTGGCTGTGGTGAGGGAAGATTTTCAGTCCCAGGGCTGACCAAAGAAGCAGGGCTGTAGAGACTGGCTTGAGGTTGGCTTGAATGAGGAGAAGTTAGGAAACATGAGATGTGAGAAAACAAAAAGGGGGACAGGAAACGTGTCAGCTAGACACAGGGAGGAAGTCATGAAAGTTGTGGTTAAGTCAGGGAACCTCTGTGGAGGGAGGTTGAGGGTGGCACTTCTGCAAGAACTTGGCACCTCAATGGCTGGATCTTCAGGGTGGGGAGGTTGGTTGTGTAGCTCAGTAGGAGAGTGCTGGTCTCACATGCAAAAAATTCTGGGTTCTGGGGTTCCATCCTCAGCACCACAGAGAAGGAGAAATGGAGGGAGAGGAAGAAAAGGGGGAGAACAGCTGAGTCTCACAGACGACAGGGTATGGCATAATCTGGAGCAGTGGTTCTCAGCCTGTGGGTGGAGACCCCCTTAGACCACGTAGCAGATGTTTGCATTACCATTCCTAGCAGCAGCAACCCTGCAGTTAGGAAGTAGCAATGAAATGTATGATTGGGGTCACCACAGTATGAGGTCACAGCATTAGTAAGGTTGAGAACTGCTGGTTTAGAGCCTGGGCTCTTGACTAAATTTCTGAGGTTCCTTTCAGGCCCAGTGTCCTCCAGACAATAGCATTCCAAGTGTTCTTGCGTGGGACCATCGTCAGTAGGGACAACAAATGGCAGTTGAAAATTCCAATAGTAATGATGGGCTAGGGATGTAGCTCATTGGTAAGACACTCGTTTGTGTGCCTGGGGCTGGGGTTAGAGCCACAAAAACAAGACAGAAATGTAAGGCACAGCAGCTCACACTTGTAATGTCCAGTGCACAAGAGACAGAGGCTAGAGGACTGCTGAGGACTTAGGTTCAGTTTTTAGCACCCACATTGTAACTCAGTTCCAGGGGGATCTGACGCCCTCTGCTGGTCTCTATATGTTCCTGCACATAAACTCACAGACAAGCATGCTAAGTGCATGCAGGGAGGCAAAGGGAAGCAAATCTCTGAGTTCAAGGCCAGCCTGGTCTATCTAGTGAGGTTTTTGACAGCCGGGGTTCCAGGGCTCCAGAGAGACCTTGTCTCAATAGGAGAAGAAGAAAAAGAAGGGGGGGAGGAGGAACTGTGACCACTCTCCCCCAAACAGAATCAACGGCTGGGCATATGATTCATCCTGCAGCCCAATACTTGAGAGGCAGAGGTAAGAGATCAGGAGTTCAAGACTGTCCTCAGCTGCATAGCCAGTTGCAGCCTGAGCCATATAAGACCTGTCTCACAAAGTTCAAAACTAAAGCCAAAAATTAAAAAAAGCAAATAAGTAGATTTTTTAAAAACCACAAAATAATCAAGTTCAAACTCCTCCAAAAAAAAACAAATAAAAACAAAGCAAACAAAACAAATGGAAACAAACACAAAACCTGTTTCTCGCCCCCCCCTCCACAAACTGTCCCAGCTGCTTTCCAAATGCTGGGAACTAATGGTACGGCACTTTGTGTGAGTCTGTGAACCTCATGTCCACCCTCAGAGAAGCCTGATTGAAAGATAAACGAAAAGAGGCTGAGAAGGGTTTAAGTAACTTGCTAAAGTCTCACAGCAAATTATATGAGGAACAGAGCTGGGACAGAGACCTCTGCATTCTGCCTTTCCAGCATGGACCAGAACTGTCACATGTTGTGTAGTGTGACCTAGCATGGCCTGATCTGGTGTGCCATGGCATGGTGTGATGTGCTATGTCAAGCAGACACCAAGTGATGCACCACGCCTCCATCAACAATCATGTTCTTTATATAGAGAAGTGAAGAAACAGCATCAGATGCTGGGTCCCTCTGCATCTGTGAGGGGTGCTCATAGTTCTGCATCCCAATTCAGGACCCCTTTTTTTGTCTTCCCAATATGGTACAAACAGCAAATCTCAGGACATCCTTAAGGAGGAAGGTGTTAGCCATTGTTTCTCTCATCCAATCCTAGACTCTGGTGCCATGCCTAGTGTTGTCCTCCACTCAGGGCTCCTTAGGAGGGTGCATTCCGGAAACTTTTCTTCTTTGGTGCCTTCTCCATATGAATTGAGCTCCCTAGACACACACACTCTCTCTCTCTCTCTCTCTCTCTCTCTCTCTCTCTCTGTGTGTGTGTGTGTGTGTGTGTGTGTGTGTGTGCACGTGCTTGTGTGCAGGTATGTGTGGAAGCCAAAGAACTTGCTCAGTGTGTCCTTCCTCAGGGGCTGTCTTCATATTTGAGATGGTCTCTCACTAGCCTGTAAAGTATACTAGTCTATAGGGGGCTGGTGAGATGGCTCAGTGGGTATAGTACTTGCCACCATATCTGACAACTTGATTTTGATCCTTGGTATTTGCATGAAAAGAACTGGTTCCTGTAATTTGTTCTCTGACCTCCACACATGTATCATGGTACTGGGGATGTAGTTCAGTTGATATAGTACTCACCTAACATGCATGAAAACCCTGGGTTTAATTAATCTTCAGACCATATAAACCAGTGCCTATAATCCAGGGGCACTCAGGAACTGAAAACAGGAGGATCAGAAGTTCAGTGTTATCCTTGACTACAAAGCAAGTTCAAGACCAGCCTGGGATACACGAGACACTGCCCCAAAAACTAACAGCAGGGAAAGAAACCACAAATCATAACAGATGTCACACAAGAAGAGCAGGAGCAGACAGGTGAAGACTCTCCTCTTGCCTGACATTCTGCAGGAGCTGTGTGGTCTGAGGGAATGCTGCAGGTTCGTGTCTGTTATACCGTCTACTAACCCAGCCCTCTGACATAAGGGTTCCTGAGTGACCACATGTAGGGACCACTCATTCCACAGGCTGATGGTCAGTCTATAAATATGCTTCAGTCATTTGTACCCCAGTGAGATGGTTCTCAGAGCTGCTTATGCAGGAGGAGGAAGTAGAGTGGCCAGGAGCTAGGAACCTGGATCCTGAGAGGTCACCTCAATCAGGCACTGTTTGAGTGATCTCACGAAAGCCACTAAGATCACTGGATTCCATTTACCTATCTATCAGAGAAGGATGTGAGCTCTAATGTTCTTCCAGCCCCAGTTCTGAGGCTAATGTTTTCTAGTTGCTTGGATGTTCCTTACATGTGTAAACCAAGTGTTTGGCCTCCATAGCATCCTGGTTAATTGAACACAGGAGAAAAGGGAGCGACTCAGTGGGTAATGTAGCTCAGTTGGTAGAGTGCTTGTATAGCATGCACAGAGCCCAGGGCTTGCTTCACAGTATGAAATGTGTTGGTACTCATCTGTAATCCCAGCACTTGGGAGGGGAAAGCAGAGGATCAGGAGTTCAAGGTCACTCTTGGCTACAAGAAGAGTTCAGCATCTGGCTGACCTCTTGAGACTGTCTCAAGAGTGCATGGGTGGTGGACAGATTCCATTTGTACTTTTGTCCTCCAAAGACTTTGTGCTGGATATCTGTCAGCATCTGTAGGTGGGAAGCTAAGTTTTCAGGCAAGTGTGTCATGCTAAAGGTCCTGCCTCTGGTCTCTATTTCTCTGGCTTTGAGAACTGAAATTTACATCGTGACTACACTTTATCCCTTCACTGAGTCTGCCTGCAACTCTCTTGTTTCTCAGATCAGACTGTCCTGTGTGCAGTTCTGTTATTACTTCCCTCAGGACAAAGCACCCTTTGATAGGCTTCCCACAGTCTAAAGTCTTTGTACAAGTCCTTCCTGCAGTCTGGGGAGAAAATGACTATGCAGTTTTACACTTGGCTGAGAAGTGAGTGGCCACATGTAGGGTCAGTCTATAAATATGCTTCAGTCATTTGTACCCCGGTGAGATGGTTCTCAGAGCTGCTTATGCAGGAGGAGGAAGTAGAGTGGCCAGGAGCTAGGAACCTGGATCCTGAGAGGTCACCTCAATCAGGCACTGTTTGAGTGATCTCACGAAGTCTTTTATGTTTTCTGTATATGCCCAACGGTAGGCAACTTGAAATCTACAGAAAATAAGAAAGAAAACAAAATTGCTCACCCCTTCTTATCCTTAGAAGAAATCAGTCACCTAGGTTTCCTGCTTGGGACAGGGGCGAAGGCTGAGATTGTAGCTCAGATATTTGAGTGCTTGTTTAGTGTACACCAAGTCCTGGGTCCAATACCCAGCATCTCATATCTGAGAGCGGTGGGGTACATTTACCCCAGCACTTCAGAGATGGAGGCAGGAGGGTCATGAGTTCAAGGTCATCCATGGCTATATACAAGGGTTATCATCATCATCATCATCGTTGTCATTATTATTTGAGACAGTCTTTCTGTGTAACCCATGCTGTCCAGAAACTTACTATGTAGATCAGGCTGGCTTTGAGATCTGCCTGCCTCTATTTCCCAAATTCTGGTATTAAAAGGGTGCCACAGCATGTCCCCAGCCTACATAGAGAATTTGAGACTAGCCTGGGCTACATGAGACCCTATCTCAAAACCAAAGAAGCTAACCCCTTCTTCCCTGCCCTCTGGGGAGGGGTCAAAGGTAAGAATCGTGGAGGAAATCTCAGGTCTACTGAGCACTGTCCCTCTTCCTGTTGTCCTCAGGTCCTGTTGCCCTCAGGCTGTGTCTCAGGGTCTAAGCGAGGAGGCTTGGCTCCAGGTATCGCAAGCCTTAGTGGAGGCAGTCAGGATACGCCATAGAATAGATAGGATTACGATTATCCTGCCCCTTCCTGAAGCTCCTCCTCCAGTTTGCTTCAGAAGTCCTCCTCACTGACCACTCAAGGAACTATCTTTATTTTTGCAGAGACTTTGTCAGAAGGAAGATTGTCTTGATCCCCTGTCCCAGGGAGGATTTTCCAGAGGCTCACACTGAATACCAAGTGCTTTTAAGTTAGCAGCTCTTTCCCATGGTGGCCTTGGTGTGGGGTTTTCTGTAACCTCTCCCTGGGGCCAAGTCAGCCACCCTCGGGGTTCATCCAGTTGCACTGCAGGAATAGAGAAAGGGCTAATCAGTCAGTGGGAGCCAAAGGGGAAGTTGGGAAGATACCTCAAAGGAAGCGTGGACTTTGAAACCGGAAGAGAGAAAGTGAAGGTCGGCCATGGGCTTGCAAAAGATACCGGCTCCAGGGAAAGGCTGCCAGCTTAGATCAGTGGGTGCTGAAGCATTGGTAACTGAAGGACAAAACTGTACCCCTGGCTCAGTTGCACTTTAGAATTAATTCAGGCAGTATTTTATGTAGCCCAGGTTAACCACAAGCTCAATATGTAGCTAAGGCTGGCCTAACTCCAGACCCTTCTGCTTCCACCTCCCCAAGTGCTGAGGTCAAAGGCATGTGTCATCACGGCCACCTTTTCTGGGGAAGCCTTCCTAACTTCCTCCCTCCCTCCTTTCCTTCTTAACTTCCTCTCTCCTTCCCTCCTCCCCTCCCTCCTTCCTTCATTCCTTCCTTCTTAACATCTATATTCAAGGAGTGTCCAAAGAGACCAGAAGAGTGTGTCAGATGCCCCTGGAATTGGAGTTACATGAGTTGCTGTGTGGATTCTGGGAAGCAAACCTGGGTGGGCCCTCTGAAAGAGCAGCCAATATCCTTACCCACTGAGCCACCTCTCCAGCCCCTGAAATTTAAATTTAAATTTAAAACATTTAAACATTTTGTTTTTATGTCTGTGCGCCATGTGTGTACATTGCCTGAGGAGGTCAGTAGAGGGCATTGGATCTCTGGAACTGGAGTTCCAGATGGGCTGGTGCTCTTCACTCATCAGCTGACTTTCCAACCTTTAATTAGTTGGAGCTGGCCTGGAGCTCATTTGCTATGTACTCCAGGCTGCCCTTAACCTTACAGAGCTCCTCCTTCTGCTTTGCAAGTGCTAGGATGGAGTCAGTGGACCACCACACCTGGATGCTATTTAAAGTAGAAACAGTCTTATTGTACATATCAGTCCCAGTTCCCTCTCCCTCCCTTCCACGCCCCAACCTACCCCCATCCCACTCCCCAGGGAGGGTGAGGCCTTCCATGAGGGATCATCAAAATCTGTCAAGTCATTTGGGGCAGGCCCTAGGCCCTCCCCTGTGTCTCTAGGCTAAAGGAGTATCTCTCCATGAGGTATGGGTTCTGGAAGTCTGTTCCTGCACTAGGGATACATCCTGGTTCCACTGCCAGAGGACCCATAGACTGTCCAGGACTCCAAACTGACATTCATGTTCAGGTGGCCTGTTTCGATCCTATGTTGTTTCCCCAGCTGTTAGACTGGTGTCCACCTGGCTTCTTTTGTAAAATCGTGCCTGTGTGTGGCTATGTGCAAAGACAAAGTATTCCAGAAGGCCAGAAGAGGGCGCCAGAGCCCTGCAGCCAGAGTTACAAGCAGTGGTAAGCAGCTTGGTGTGGGTGCTGGGTATTGAGCATGGATCCTGTGGAAGAATGGGACACACTCTGTATTCTTGAACTATCTTTCCAGTCCACTGCAAAACTTTTAAGAAAGTTTGATGCCCCAGCCCCAGGAATTCTGATGAATAGTTTTGTTTGCTGATTGGGAAGATGTTTCCTGAAACAACAATTTATCCTTAGGCTATACATATAGGATACCCTGCTATTTTCTAGTGTATTCCATTTAATTGAAAAAGACTGTGGTTTTGCTTCAGTAAATTGACTCCAAGGCCACAGTGGTCTATTATATATTATTTTAAAGTCACTCTTCCATGTGCCAGCTTATCTGCAGAGATTGAGAGTATTACTATCCCCTTCCCAGCTCCCTTGTAGCTAAAGTTCTGGGTATGGCTTAGGTACTATGGAGAGTTCTATATGGCCCAAAGTAAATGTTATCGTAATGCCTTTTTTTGGAGGCTTGGTCTCTACCTTGTGGTTCAAGTGTGGTACAAAAATGTGGGTCTTTTTTTTTTTTAATACTTATTTATGTACTTATTCTGTATACAGTGTTCTGCATGTATGCCTGCACACCAGAAGAGGGCACCAGATTTCATTATAGATGGTTGTGAGCCACCATGTGGTTGCTGGGAATTGAACTCAGAACCTCTGGAAGAGCAGTCAGTGCTCTTAAACTCTGAGCCATCTCTCCAGCCCAAGGTGTGGGTCTTTTACATCATCATCATCATACATACATTGGTATTTGGCCTGTGTGTTATGTCTATGTGAGGGTATTGGATCCCCTGGAACTGGAGTTACAGATAGTTGTGAGTTGTCATGTGGGTGCTAAGAATTGAACCCACGTCCTTTGGAAGAGCAGTCAGTGCTCCAAACAGCTGAGTCATCTCTCCAGCCCCAAAGGTGTCTAATAGCAGGAAGTGAAGTCTGTGATGGCACACCCTTGATGGGGATGTTGGAACCTCATCTTCTTTTGCCTCCTCTCTTTGCTTTCTGGTCATCATGAGGTGAGTCATGAGGATTTACAGGGTTCCATCATAAGCAAGAAAGCAACAGAACCATCTACATATAATCAGAAACCAAAATAAACATTTTTCTCCTTGTGAATCTATAATATGGGAGAGAGTGGGGATGTGGGGGTGTGGGTTAGAGGAAAGGCTTATGGGTTAAGATCACCTGCTGCTTCTTCCAAAAGACTGAAGTTCCATTCCCTGCATCCATTTCAGGCAGCTCAAAACTACCTGTAACTCCAGCTCCAAGAGATCCATCACTCTCTTTTGGCCTTCACAGGCACGAAAGCACGTGTGCGTGCGCGCGCGCGCGCGCACACACACACACACACACACACACACACTTTAAAAATAAATTTATAATACACTTATAAGTTGATTGGCCCATGCATTTTGTCACAGAGATGGGAAGTTGACTAACATACTAAATGACTAGTAAATCAGGTGTCAGTGTAAATGTTGAGGATACAACAGTGACATATAACAGACAAAACTCATACCTGTGGAGCTGACATCATGGCAGAGTTGGAGTTGGGGACAAGACCCCCCCCCCCAAAAAAAAACCCACAGATATGAACAGAACATTGAGTGTATCCAACAGGTCTAAGTGCTAGAGTGAAAAATAAAGCAGGCAAAGGAAGGAATGTAAGGAGGGCTGCGGGGTGACAAGTGGACAGAGAAATGGAGAGGTCATTATAAAGTCCAGGGGATGTTGCAAGCAGGGAAGCAGCAGGCAGAGGCCTTGTGGCTGGAGTGGGCAGCTGAGCAATGAGGAGCTACGTTGCTGCAGAGTGGCTATAGAACAGAGCAGGGCGTTCTCAGAAGGCAGTAGGCAGCTTACATAGGTTCTCCACAGCCACAGTAAAACCTTCACCTTTTGTGTACAGGGAGATGTGAAGGCCTTGGATGGTTTTAATAAAGGCAGGTGTGGCGGTTTAAGTGAAAATGGCTCCCAGAGGCTCACATACTTGCATGCTTTGTCCCCCCCAGTTGATAAACTGTTTGGGAAGGGTTGGTAGGTGTGGCCTGTTTGAGGAAGTGTGTTGCTGGGGGTGGGCTTTGAGGTTTCAAAAGCACACCTCAGGCCCGGTGTCTCTTTTTCTCTCCGCCTACCACCCTGTGGTTTAGGATGTAAAGTTCTCAGCTCCTGCTCCATCCATTTGTCTTTCCTTCCCAGCATGACGATAATAGACTAATCCTCTGAAATTGAAAGCAAGCCGCCAGTAAATGCTTTCTTTTGTGAGAGTTGGTCATGGTGTTTCTTCATAACAATAGAGCAGTAACTAAGACAGCAGGATTCACTTGATGTTGTAACTATACATTTGGTCAGTAACCACCTTCCTGAGGAGGAACCATAGAGTCAGCGGGGTGGGGCAGTTCAAGCAGGTAGGAAGGAGTTTCAGGCACAAAGCAGGCAGGCAGATGGTGACTTAGGCCAGAGGAGGCAGTACTTGTTGATGGATCTGAAGTGGGTGAGAGGGACTGAATCACCGATTCCTCCCACAGTTGCCTCCTACGGACTTTAGAGATGTTGGGGCCACTGATTCCTTCTTTAGCAGCTGTACTGGAGTCAAGGTGGCAGACTGCAGTGTGCCAAGTGAACCCTTCATTACCAGGGAGCCACCTGCTGTCTTCAGGCCATCTTTGGTGTTGTCTTCAGTTACTTGTGTGAGCTCACCATGACTCCTCTGAGTGGCTGTGCCTCTGAGGTCCTGTGTTTAATAGATGCTTTGAATAGCCCACATGAGGTCAGTATAACCTGCCTGGGCAGCAATTCAGCTTCAGCTTGTGGTTCAAAAGGACCAAAATTCAGCAAATAGCCTTTCAGAGAGAACTATTGTGCTTTGAGTCAATTACCCTTCAGACTTCTTTTGTTGACATCTTTTTATTCTTTTCGTGTATTTATGTGTGGGGTATGTGTATGTTTACATATGTGTTGGTGTACATGTGTGCAGGTATGTACGCTTGTCTGCAAGCATGCATGTGGGGCCCAAGGATTATGTCAGGAATCTTCCTCCAGCACTACATTGCTGAGTCAAACCCAGAGCTCTCTGGTAAGGCTGGCCTCGATATCCAGTTTGTTTTGGGGACCCTCTGTCTATGCCTTCTGAGACTGGAATTATAGATATGCTACCATGCACACCAGCTATTTACGTGGGTGCTGCATGTCTGAACTCTCACCATCCTGTGTGTGGGGTAAGCACTTTAAGCACTGACTACCACACTAAGTCCCTAGCCCTCTTTTAAAGAAGAAACTAGCTGGATATAGTGGTGAATGCCTGTAAGCCCAGCACTTGGAAGGCAGAGGCAGGGAAATGAGTTCTAGGTCATTTTCAACCACAGTGGATTGGGGTACTAGAGACCCTCTCTCAAGAACAAAAACAAGTAATAACAACAAAAGCATGGTAGCTCAGGCCTGTAACCCTAGCACTCAAGAGGCTGAGGCAGGAGGTCTTCTATGAGTTTGAGTCCTGCTTGGACAAGACAGTGAGTTTTCAGGCCACCAAGACTACAATTTTTGACCCTATCTTAGCATAGAAGAAACTGAATTCTAAGCCCAGAACTTAGAAGGTCTTAGCATTCATCACTTGGGAAGTTGAGGCAGAAGGATCAGGTTGTATAGGACCACAGGGTGAGACTTTGTCTTGAAAGAAAACACTAGCAGGAGTGCTGGGGATGTAACTCAATGGTTGTCTGGTATGTATGAGGCCCTGGTTCCCAAACAAAACATAATGAGATCTTTAAGGAAACACAACCACCCACCCCACCGGGGTCCAGCACTTCGGGTTAGACATGCCCTCAGGTGCTGAAGAAAAAGGAAAAGAGAAGAACCTACTCTCCAAACCAGGGGCTAAGAACTGCTGCTGCAGATTAAGAGTTCTAGAAAAGTCTTTGTGTGGTGTACTTCCACGCACTACAAATGCCACCTTGCAAGAGAGGAGTAAAGCATTTACTAGTGTTCCCATTTTCTGGACATTTCTGACTGTGCAGTAGTCAATGGCCAAGTGCCAGTCCTTCCCTGCGTTTGCCTAAAGTGTGAAGGGCTCCATTGTGAAGAGAAGGGTGAAACCCAAGCCAGGAGTTCAGCGCCAGCTCAGCCTAGCCTCCAGCCTCCCAAGTTCACCTCCAAACTGAGTGACTAACTCATTCAAATTTGTGCTGGGTTTTCCTCCTATCAGAAGCCATAAGTTCCATCCAACCTCCATTCCCAGGCAAACTAGAAGCATGCAAGTACAATGTATGTCCAGCTATCCAGGAGATACACCTAGATGGCCCCATCCTGAAGAAACGGCTTTGAAAAACTCCATGTTTGAATAACCAAAGGAAGAATTCAAATGAGCTTCATAGCTTTGAGTTGTAGGATCAAAATGACAGAAGAGGGAAAAAATGCCTCTTTCTTCCTAGATAGACTTAATAGAAGAAAATCAAAGCAATGACTGAGAAGATGGCTTGGTGAATGAGCGCACTGGCTGCAAAAGCATAGAGAACTTTCCCAACATCTCCAGCACCTACATAAAGAGCTAGCTGTCACCATGGGCCCCTATGACCCCAGTGCTGTGGAGGGCAGGGACGGGAGAGACCATCTGCCAGCAGACCTCCATGTTCAGATGCTCAGAATCAACCCTGTCTCAAGGGAATACGGTGGAGAGTGACAAAGCGGAGTACCTGATGTCCTTCTTTGGCCTTGACACATGTGTCCAAACACATAAATAGATTAAAAATTAATAATAACAAAATCAAAACAAGAGGGTTTTTTTCCCCCTTATCAACTTGTTGCCTCATAATCACCTCACAATAGTGGCTGGGTATGGTGTGACATGTCTTTACAGGCAGATCTCTAGGAGTTCAAGACCAGCCTGGTCTACATAGAGAGTTCCAGGACAGCCAGAGATACATAATGAGACTTTCAAACAACAGTAACAAAATAATGTGCCCTCTGCCAGGAGTCTGACTTGCCGTTGTCACTTCCTGTTGATTGGGTGTCACTGGAAAGGGCCAGAGGGAGGCCATTTTTAGCTGAGATCACGATTTTGTTAGATGCTGGTTTATATAAAAGGTTTTTTTTAAATAACCTGTTAGACTGAGCAAAAGGTCACATGGCCTCTATTAATGTATTCTCTACTCTTACAAAAACTTCAAACACCCAGTTCTGAATGAATCCCCATAAGTAACAACATGGGAATATTGGGGTTGCATGCATGGTATTAGGAAACTGAGCAAGGACACAACCCTTTTTAAAATTCCGTGGCTGTGCATGTCTTCCTGGCTTCTGTCAGAACTGAATGGCCAATAAGACCTTTTAAAAACCAGGCTGTAGTCTGAGGAGGTGGCTCTGTGGGTTAAGGCACTCGCTGCTAAGTCCAATGACCTGAGTTGGACCCCTGACACCCACATAGTAAAGGAAGAGAATGGACTCCAGAAAGTTGTCCTCTGACCAACTTGGGTGCTTGTAGGCACATTCCCCCTGCCCCCACACATAAGTAAAAGTTCAAAACAAAACATACTTCCCCAGTGTTGGTGGTGTGTGCCAGTAGGATACGCTGAGAAGGCAGTTGAGAGTGAATATGATCAGAATGACCATTATGTGAAACGCTCAAGAAATTAAAAATCATCCTGTGTGAACTGGGTATGGTGGCCCATGCCTGTAATCTCAGCACTCAAGATGAGGCAGGAGCATTTCTTTAAATTCAAAGCCTGCCTGGGCTAATCTGACTTTTGTTGGATAATGGCACTTAATTCTGTGGAATTGCTGGGTTTCAGGGTCAGCTATAGGTTAGAGTCTATGAGATTGCATTAGGCTTCTGATATAGATGGAGGACATTGTCTTCCAAACAACAGTTTTTAGATATGCAGGGGTTGAAACAATATCAAATATTCCTGGTGTTGTTTCCTTCTAAACGTGCCTATCTAATGGTGGCTGATACACCAGAATTTATGAGTGTGAGTCAGGAGGATTACTTGTATATTCAAAGCCAGCCCAGCCACCAGGACCCGATTCTGGCTATTTTAATTAGGAAAATAAAATTCTTAATGATAACATCTGATGACCCCCACGAGCAATGGCATTTTGTAAAGGGCAACCAGTGAGGTCAAATACCAGAGCTCCTGTGGCCTCATAAAGTATCTGCACAGATAGGCAAGTTTAGAAGGAAATACCACCACAATATTTGATGTTCTTTCAACCATTGCCCAATGAGCATATACTACTTTTAAAAACAGAAGGTAATTTTTGTATCTTGGCATGGAGTTCTACACCTACAATCCATTACCAAGGAGGCTAAAGCAGGAAAACCTTGGTCTGGAGGCCAGCCTGAGCTACATAACAAGATTCTGTCCCTGCTGCGCCCCCCATAATAATAATAGCAAGGTACAATGACAGTATAGGTGTAAAAAATGTTGCAGCAAAACCCATTATTTTGTATGTTCACTAAAAATTAAAATAAAAAACCTCGATTTTTTTTTAAAATTAGTTTTTTAGGAGTAACATATAGCCCAGACTAGCTTCTAACTCATTATAATATGACCCTGAACTTCATATCTTCCTGCCTCCATCTCCCAAGTGTTTGTTGGGCTTACAGTTGTGAACCACCACTACACCTGGCTTCCAAAAGTCAATTTTATTTGTTTGTTTGTTTGTTTATAGGCAGAGTCTCACCACCTAACTCTGGCTTCTCTGGAGCTCCCAATGTGGACCAGGCTGACTTCGAACTCCTAGAAATCCACCTGCCTCTGGAGTGTCGGGGGTTAAAAGCCTGTCTTGGTCAAAAAGTAATTCAGATGGCAAAAAAACAAACAAACACCTCCGCAGACTGAATGTCAACACTTGGAATATATTTATTCTGCCTATGTTTTCTGAGAGTAGGTATCAGAGTGGGGGCGATGAAGAAGGCAGGCTTATGTCCTGAAGTGGTTACCAGGGAAGATGACCCGGAAGGACCAGACGCTCCAGCCTGGGGAAGGAACCAGTGTTAGAGACCCCATTCAGGGAGACAAGGACTTCTTCCTTTACCGTACTCGTACCCAGAAAAGCGCTGGGTACCATTGCATAGCTTAGGCAGAGAGCTTAGCTGGCCCCAGCATCCAAGAGAGGTCAGCCAGGGACTCCAAGCAGCGGGCGAGGAAGGCGTGGCCTAGAGGCAGGGCCGCGAGGATTGGCTGCGGCGCACGGCCCTCGGCCCACGAGCTGGTCAGCGCACGCCCCTCCCCTCCGGGGCCGAACCGCACGCCGAGTTCACGTGCCCCTCGGGGCTCTCAGCGTCCCATGCACGTGTCTGTGCGCTGCGGTGGATGGAGGGCTGGTAGCCCCTGGGCTTCCCTGCGCCACTGGCAGGCTGGGTTGCTTTCCTGGCAAAGCGAGTTTTCCGAGAAGCTCGGGGAGCGGCAGCGCTTTGTAAATAACTAGAGGAATCCCAGAGCTGGGTGCGGCCGGGGTGGGCGTGCAAACCCCCTAAGAGGAAAACAGTTATCGGGAGAGAATTTTTTTTAAACCTATGTTCCCTTTCTTTTCTTTCTTTTTTTAAATCTTGAACTTGGGCGATTGCCTAAGAGCACAGAGTGTTTTTAATCTTAGACAGTAGTACAATTGCTTGGCAGCAGGGTGTGCCAACCCCCCTGATCATGGACACGATGTCCTACAGGACATTTTTGTAAATAACCCACGGAAACCGTTGTAGGAAGACGGCCTTCTACTATCGGGGTTCGCTTTGGTCTGTTAACAAGGCCAAAGTTATCTCAGGGTAGGACATAAGCTCTAGGAACCCCGTGAATGCCCCTTACCTTACCCTTTAGGTCCATAGGACCTAGAATGCATTGTGACTTTGATTACACAAAACACTCAGCTAAGAGGACAGGAAGAGTTGCTGAGCTGGTGGTGGAAATGTCATGTGAGGCTCCCTTGTAATCACTAAGGATGCTTTACTCAGGGCAGGATGGAGAGGCACATGATGTCTGTCTGTTAGTATTTGGAAGCCTGTGTAAACAGAAGGTTTCAGGGGTCTTGGATGTAAATTTATAGGAGGCAAATTTGAGGTCAGTTACAGAAAAAGAATAGGCGTATTTATGTCCAGGAACCAGGTTCAGCTCGATGTTCCTGTTCATTTGTGAGGGGTGGGTGACTTAAGACTCACTTTTCATCTTCCCCAAGCCTGTGTGTCTTCACAATGCATCTATCTTTATAGAATAAATGACCTTGCCAAAAGCAATATTACCAGGAGGGTTTCTACATTGATTTATCGCTTTGGGCTGGAAGGTTTGTCCAGCCCTCTTGAGCTATGTTGTTGGTTTATTTATGTGTGAAAAGGGACTGCCCAGTGCCAAGAAGGAATGGTTCATCTCTACCTCACCAGTGACAGTCTCTTCTGTGGTGGTTTCTCAGGTTGTTACCCTTACACTTACTTAAAGAACTATCCAGAGTATGGGTTTAAAAATACGACAGGATCATGATATCCACAGCTGGTCACTGTTTCCACTGCCTGTTAGCTTTAGTTTTCTAACCCTTCCCCTCCACACAGTTGATGAGATCTGGAAGAGCTGGGACTCATGGAGTGACTTGGACCTGAGATTATGTTACCTGGAAGGCAACACAAAATCTAGTGCCCTAAAAAGTCAGGAGAGATGTGTTGGTCTGATTCACCTCTGTGGTCCCTAGGTTGGGATATTTCAGACCATCTATTATGATGGTGTGCATGTATAATCCTAGCAGGTAGTCAGGATTATCAGGAGTTCAAGGCCAGTCTTGGCTTCATAGCAAGTTAGAGACCAGTCTGGGATACACGAAACCTTGTCTTTTTGTTTTGTTTTGTTTTGTTTTTGGAGACAGGATTTCTCTGTATTGCTTTGGAGCCTGTCCTGGAACTTGCTCTGTAGACCAGGCTGGCCTCCAACTCAAGAGATCCACCTGCTTATGCCTCCCGAGTGTTGGGATTAAAAACATGTGCCCCCAATGCCTGGCTGTTTGTTTTTTTGAGACAAGGTTTCTCTATATAACAGTCCTGGCTGTCCTGGAACTCTCAGTAGGTCAGGCTGGCCTTAAATTTGCAGAGATCTGCCTGCTTCTGCTGGGATTAAAGGAGTGTGACACTGGCCCTGCTGAGTACTGTTTTGTTTTTTTTTTTTTTTTTTTTTTTTTTTTTTTTTTGCTTGGTTTGGTTTTTGTAGGGCCCTGGAAGTAGTGTTGACCTGTGGGCATTAGATGGGTTTTTGGGAGAACATGTTTTCCATTCTTACTCTTGGGCCAGGGAAAGTTAATAGGTCTCCAGGGTTACAAATAGAACAAGATTTTAGTGAGTGGAGGGGTATAGGCAGCTCAACACTAAGACACCATGACATCACTGGGAGTCTAGGAGGCTGGTTTCATCATCAAAGAGAGTAGCCCTCTCCTTGAGAGACTTGATTTTACTGAGAGTGAGGTGAGTGAGCCTTCTGACTGGTGGCTTGGCATTGTGGTGAGGAGAGAGGAGGGAACTACTGAGGTCTGTAGAAAGGCTTATAGATAACATGGACTCTTACTGGGGATGGAGCTCGGTCACTAGAGTACTTGTTTTCATGAAGCCTTGGGCTGCACTCCTAGCACTAGGACACCTTGAAGTGGTTGTCACGTCTATAATCTCAGTACTCTGGAGGGTAAGGTGTTCAAGTCATCCTCAACTATCCAGAGTTTGAGGCCAGCCAGAGAATTCCACCCTGTTTGAGAAACAAACAGCTAGGTGTGATGACACACACCTTTAATCCCAGCACCAGGGAGGTAGGTACAGGTGCACTCTGTGAGTTTAAGGCCAGGTTAGTCTACATAATTAGTTCCAGGCCAGCCAGAGCTACACAGTGAGCTCAGAAACAAAAAGGTCCCTGTCTTAGTTAGTGTCTCTATTGCTGTGAAGAGACACCGCGACCATAGCAACTCTTATAAAGGACAACATTTAATTGAGAGGGCTCCATTACAGTTTCAGAGGTTCAGGCTCTTGTCATCATGGTGTGGAGCATGGTGGCATGCGGGCAGAGTAGCTGAGAGTTCTACATCTTGCAGGCAACGGGAAGGCATGTGGACTGAGGCACTGGGTGGTAGGGTATCCTGAGCATGGGAAACCTCAAAGCCTGCCTCCAGAGTGACACACTTCCTCCAACAAGGCCATATTCACTCCAGCAAAGCTACACCTAATAGTGCCATTCCCTGTGAGATTATGGGGGCCAATTATACTCAAACTGCCACAGTCACCCAAATATTTGGCACCTCTCAATGTTCGTGCTTAGGAAAAACCCCAGATGCTGAGTAGGAGGGTCAGAGACCAGAGGAGGAACTGTCCCTGTCTGCCTCCTAAGTGTATATTTTATGTGGTTTTTTTTTTCCTTGCATGTGTGTTTTCTTAAGGCTTTCCCAGTCTCTGTCAAGTCCAGTCCTAGAATGTTGAGATGATAAAATACTCAGTCTCAAGACAGACAGGATGTAACATCATTCCCAAAAGCAATCAGGTGCTGTGGCTCTGCTGTCACTTTATTGTGAGCAATTTAGCAGATTGCTTGATGGTCTCGAAATTAGAAAGCAGCCAGAGCTAGCCACCTTCTAAGCCACCTTCCTGTTCCCCTGTTGTATTTTGTTTGTTTGATGGGGTCAATGTTTTTTGAGACAGGTCTCCGGACTGGACTGGAACTATTTTCTTAGTTGTCCTCAAATCATATCATAACAATGCTCCTGTCTTAGCTTATTTTTTTTCCTTGTATGTTTATTTTCTTTCTTTTTAAACATTTTTATCTGGGCATTATAGCACATCCATATGACTTGGATGCAGAGGAAGGCAGATATCTCCAGTTTAAGGTCAGCCTTGTCTACATGTGAGCTCTGGGAATGTGTGTCTCTGTGTCTATATGGATATGGTGCCTTTAGAGGCTGGAAGAGGGCACCAGCTCTCCCAGAGCCTAGACTGTCACAAGACCTCATTTTTTGTTGTTGTTGTTTATTTATGTTTTTTGGTTTTTTGAGGCAGAGTTTCTTCTGTGTAGCCTTGGCTGTCCTGGAACTCTCTGTAGACCAGGGTGGCCTCCAACTCAGGGATTTGCCTGCCTTTGCCTCCTGTGTGCTGAGATCAAAGGAAGGTACCAACACCATCAATATGGTTCTTGTTGATGTTTTGTTTTGAGACAGGGTCTCTTTATGTAGCCCTGGCTGTCCTTGAACTCTCAATTCATCTGCTGCAGCCTCTGAGTTCTGACATTATGAGAATGTGCTAGCATTACTCTTAACTCAACTTTTAAAGTTTGTTCTTTTTCAGATGTGAGGTTTATCTTGTACACAGTCACTCAGAGCGGTACCCCACATCTTAGTGGATGGAGGTAGCAATTTGTTACCAGCAAAGATCAGATAGCCCTAATCAAAGCAGTAATGAGATAGAAGAGACAAGCCAGCACTTCCTGAGCTGGAATGCATGGAAATCTCTTGTCTATCATTTCAACTGCAAGTGTTCTACAGATCTGGCTGGAGCACAGAGTTCCAAAAGTTAGAAGGCTGACTCATAAGGTGTGAATTGGGTGCCTTTGCCTCTTCTGCCACATCTGAGTCATTGAGGGAAATCAAAAAACCAATGTGTGTCAGGGACAGGCGCTGTGATGTTGCTGGAACACTGTGGTCCTGTATTTGATACTGCAAGAAAGCCCCTGCTTGCTCACTCTGTGAAACCATCAGCACATTTGCTGGGATTGTTCCCATCAAGGATGTATCATGTGTTTCCCAATGTTGCTTTGTGTCATGGTCCAAATGGTTTCTGTAGCCCGCTGTAGTAGAGGGGAAGGGGCTGGTGCAGTGAAAGAGAACTGAATGCTGCAGGGAGGGGAAGGAAGTGGGCATGGGCTATATCCTTGGAGTCAAAGCAAAGAAGTCAGGAACAAAATGGTCTCCCCCTGGTCTGTGTGTGTTGGGTCATCTTGGAAGCCTTTTTCTCCCTCTCAGCCACTGAATCAGCAAGAGAATGTGAGGAGACAGTAGGAGCCCACAGCCTCCTATGGCACGGCACTGGGAGTATATACAAGCACTGTTTCTTTGCATCCTGGAGGCAAGGCCTCCTTGTTACTGTTCTTCAAATGATACTTAGATACTGGATGCTTAAGTGACTTACCTAACTGTTAAGTGACACAACAGAGTTGTGTGATGTGACTTTTCCTGGGGAGACAAAAAGCACTCAACTACTCACCCCAGAAAGGAAACCCATGACAGACCAAAGTGCTCATACCGCCATAGTCAAACTTGGTGAACCAAGAGTTTATTGGGTTACTTACAGGACTGTGGCTGAGGGGTGACTTAGAAGAGCAGAAATGACTCCAAAACAACTGTTTCATCAGAGCCCACCATCATGGGTGACAGCTCATAAAGGCAGACAAGCCTGAAGCATACTGCACAGTCTACAGGCAGCTCAACAGGTTGGATGGTGTCCTTCCCAGGTGCCCCAGTGTGGTCTAATTTCCTGGCTGGCTGCTTTCTGCTTCTTCCAGGCAGCAGGTCTGGTCTGACAGTCTCCTTTGCAGCTGGGCCCTGCTTACTCTGCCATGGTAGGATCTAGTGAATCTGGTCAGTGTCAGAGAGTTTTGTAGTTGTTTACCATCCTACTTCAGGAGCTCCATGTTTCAAACTCAGAAGACACTGTTAACACAGCAAATAGGCACAGATCATTTGACCACTGCTTGGTGATTAATTAATTGTGAGCATGCCTCTGTGTGGGTGTTGTCTGGGGTGCATGCAAGTGTGTGTCTCTATGTGTCTGTGCCCTGTGTGTGTACGTGTATGTGCATGTGTACATGTGTGTTTCTGTGTCTGTGTGTTGTGTACATGTATGCGCATGTATGTGTGTCTGTGTGTGTGTGTGTGTGTGTGTGTGTGTGTGTGTGTGTGTGTGTATGCAGGCATGTACAAACCAAGGTGTTTGTGTGATAATCAGAGGACAGTTTGGGGAGTTAGTTCTTTTCTTTCACTAAGTGGATTCTTGAGATGGGATTCAGGGTGTCAGGAGCCCATACCCTACAGCTCTGTTTCCCCTTCCCTTTCCTTTTAAAACAGAATCTCATGCTCTCTTTCTGCCATTTCTCTGCGGAGTCAGACAGATCTCTGTCTGTTGCTCTATCTCTTTATCTCTGTCTCTCTCCCTCCTCACTCTCCCTTCTTCCACTCCCTCCGCTTCCCTAATAAAATTTCCTCCCCATGGAAAAACAAAACAAACAAAAAGCAACAACTACAAAAACAAAAGAAAACAAAACAACCCCCCCCCCAAAACCAGGGTCTCACAATGTAGCCATGGCTGATTAGAACTCTCTGTATAGACCAGGCTGGCTTTGAACTCACTCAGAGATCTGTTTGCCTCTGTCTCTGCTAGGATGAGTTTTACACTCATCAGTAACATACAGTATGTCCAGTCCAGGGGCAAGGTGGAGGTAGAATAAGGAGGATTTTCATGAGTTCAAGGCTAGCTTAAGTTATAGGATGGGAACCTGACCCAAAAAAACCAAAACCAAACAAACAAAATAATCAAGATGGAAGGCAAGGACTTGAGTGTTGACTTCAACATGTACACCATGGGGACGGACACACACACACACACACACACACACAGAGAGAAAACAAAAATTAAAAAAAAACACAAATAAGAAGAGAATTTTGAGACAAGAATTGGCACAACACTCAGAAGGTTGAGGCAAGTGGTTTAAGAGTTCAAAGCCAACCTGGATTACATAGGAAGCCCTTGTCAGAAAAAGAAAAATAATTCACTGATGAGTGTGACATAGACCTTGGCTGTAAGGAACTCACGATCTTTGGAGGGAAAGAGATGAGTAAACTCACTAGACTGTTGGGTGTTGTGGTGGGGAAAGCTCGGGGATTCTTAGGATTTCATCACCCTCAACAGAGGCTTAAGAATGGTGTGCCCAGGCTGAGCCCTATTATGTGAAATGACAAAGACAGGGAGGTGCTACTAGTTAAAAGTCAATGTAGAAACATCAGAATTAGCTCAACAAAATGAAAACAGAGATGGTAATACATCTGAAATTGAGTGAAGGTAATTTCAATTACTTACACTAGGCCTTCTGATGCTCTAACTTGGCACAGCCTAGAGTTATTTGAAAAGAGGCTCCCAACTGAGAGACTGATTAGACCAGCTGGTAGGGATGTCTGTGGGGGGGGGTTGTCTTGATTCTTGTTAACTGATAAAGGAGGGTCTAGCCCACTATGGGTAGCACTATCCCCTAGGCCAGTGATCCCGGGCTGTGGCATGAACTTGTGAGCAAGCTATCAAGCAGTGTTCTTCCATGGTTTCTGCTTCAATTTCCTGCCCTAATTCCTCTCAGTGATAGACTCACCAGGAAGTATAAATCAAAGAAATCATTTTCTCCCCCTAGGCTGCTTTTGGTCTGAGTGTTTTATTACAGTATTAGAGATGAAGCTCCAGGCAGCCTCTTACCACAAAGTATCCCTCTTTTAATTGTCAGATATTCTTCTGAAGATTTCTTTGCTATTCATACAGTAACTTATTATACGTTATTTCCCCATCTATTTTACTTTCAAAAGCTCTCTTCATACCTGAAGTATGTTTTATACAGTTAGACTTGTTACATTAAAACTGTATTTTGGGGGGTTTGTTTTGAGGTTTTTTTTTTTTTTTAACTATATAATTAGGCTGATGGCTGATGGCCTGGAACTCAGCATGTGGCACAGGCTGGCCTGGAAAGCACAATTCCTTCTGCCTTAGGCTCTGACTCCTAGGATTACTGGCTTCTTGTCACCATGTCTTGGTCAAATTTATGTCTTTTAATTAAAGTATTTAGATGTTTGTTGATGCAATTATTAACTACCTTTACATACACATAAGCTCTGACTATCCTAATCTTTCCCAAAGTGAAATGTATCAGAGGAATGGCAGCCTTCAGTCTGTCCTGAGCTAAATCTGGGGTTTAGCTATATGGTTTGCTCCCCGAGGAGTTCCTTGGTGATGGGCACTTGTGAAGAGGAATCTTCAGATCTGGGGCGCTGGTTTCCCCAAATCTGTACTTTTTAGGGGGCTCGTGTGGCTGGAGAGACATCTTAGTGGGAACAAGCATGAGGACCTGAGTTCAAAGCCCTGGAATGCACAAAAAGAGCCAGGTGATCCTCCATTGTACCTGTAACTTCAGTGCTGTGGGGTGGAGACAGGGTCGATGAGGTTTCCGATGCAACCCATTTCACAGCAATAAGGTATGGAGGGACAAAGCAGAACACCCACCGCTCTGGGACTGGATGCCCAACACTTAGGAGAAGTTCAAGGACAGGCTTGGTTTTACATTGAATGCAAAGCCATTTTGGGCCTGTCTTTATTCTTAGCACTTGGGAGGTAGAGGCAGATGGAGCTCTGGAAGGCCAGCCTGGTCTACATAGCAAGTTCCAGACCAACCAGAGCTACATAGTGAGACCCTGTTTCACAAATGAACAAAACCCCAAAACTCCAAATAAGCCCAGGGCTGGGGATATAGCTCAGTTGTTTTACAAAGCTACTATGAAGCTCTGGCTTTCATTCCTAGCACATAAACTGGGCAACGTGGCTGAGGACTGTATCCCAGGGTCAGGATGTGGAGGTGGTAAGGTCAGAAGTTCAAGGTCATCTTCATCTACATTATGAGTTTGAGGCCAGTCTGGCTATATGAGATACTGTTCTCTCATTAAAAAAAAAAAGTATGTGTAGTTCAAGTTAGCCTTGAGAAGGCCTGCCCTGCATTCATACCCCTGACCTAACCACAGGGCTTTAGGCCTTTCTCCTCTATTTTCTTTCTGTCCTGGAAAAGCACACTGACATCTTGATGACCCCTTAAGATAATGAGAAACTTGTGAAGTTCCAAGGATTTACTGATAAACTGTCTTATCTCAGTGTGGCTTCCGAACAAGGCTGGAAGAATGCTGGCAGGCCTGACAAAGCACCAAGAAAATCTCGGCGCTTTACTTTCATCTTTCACCCATCCCCAGCTTACCTAGTTTGACACATCCTGGATTTGGGAAATGTGACTCTTCCCTTCTGTGTTTACATTGTCCAGATAAGACATTCCCCAGGTAAACACCTGAATGCCCTGGTGACATGCCCTGCCACTAGGCAGACCTGACGGTTCCTCTACCAGCAGTTTCCTGGCTCCCTCCAGAGACCTAGGGGTCAATGGGAATGGACTCCTTTGTGGTCAAGCCCGAGAAGCCCAGTTTCCAGCACGCTGTATTAGAGCAAGAGTACGGGAATCAGAGACATTACACCATGAGTCACCTGTAGAGATATTAAACCGTCAGCAGTTCCCTTAAAGTCTCCTTGTGGTCTGTGGGGAAACAGGATGAAGACATTCACTCATCTAGAAGGTTGAGCTTGGGGCTGGAGGAGATGTAAGTCCCCTTGATATCTGTCTACCACGGAGCTGTGAGTTCCATGCCCAGCACTGAATGAACACACACATGATCTCAGCACTTGCAAAGTGGAGGCAAGAGGATCAAAGCTTAAGGGCACTGTCTTAGTCACTGTCCTATTGCTGCGAGGAGACACCGTGACCAAGGCAATTCTTACTTTTACAAACTTTTAGTCAAAGCCTTGCTTAGTTTCAGAGGTTTAGTCCATTATCATGGAGGGATCATGGCGACACACATGGAGCTGGAGCAGTAGCTGAGAGTTACATTGAGATTCATAAGCAGACACAGAGAGACAGACAGATGGACAAAATGGACCAGACAGACACCTGACCTGGCTTGGGCTCTTGAAACTTTGAAGCTCACCCCCAGTGAAACACTTTTTCCCATAAGGCCACACCTTCAGATCTTTCCCAGATAATGCCAGCCCTTGGTGTCTAAGCATTCAAATATGTAAGCCTGTGGGGGTCATTCTTATTCAAACCACCACAGTCATCACAGCCTGTGTGAGCACAGCCTGGGATAGAGAGTCCATGCTGCAAATAAATAAATAAAGGTGTTGGGAACTGGAGTTCCAGTATAGCAAAGCCTACACAAAGAAACCCTGTCTCAAAAAACCAAAAAGCAAGCAAACAAACAAACAAATCAGCGTAGAGACAATAGAATACAGATAATTTATGAAAGAAACTTATGAGCTAAGATCTGGTGACTTTAAGAACATTCCAGAAAAAGTTCACCCCCAGGCTTGACCAGGTCGACTTTTCTCCAAAGGGCCTTTTGTTTCCCCAGTGATCCCTCTGATCTTAACATTCTCATATCAAAGGAGAGGGTTGGTGCTCTTCATTCTGGCCCACCATATCTCTAGACAGGTTGTTTTACTCTCCGAGGCCTGTTTACAAAAGGAAACTGACACTTGGCTGACCTGCCCTGTCTACCCTTAACTTGTTTCTTAATCCAGCCTCAGGGTTCTTAGAAAAGCCATCATCCGTAAACAATAAACAAGTTCCATTTCCCTCTGCCTCAGAAACCTGGGTGCACTTGGCTAGGATGTCACACCAGGTGGCAGGGGACAACCTGCATCCAGCTCAATTTCTGCAGGGTGAGGGATTCCGTATCCTGGGCTCATCTCCCAGGTCCTTTGACCCAGAGCTATCTGTAGCTTGCCAGCCAAGGCTCTAGCCTAGTTGGGCTTGTTTTCCAACCCATGATCTTGGGTTCCCTGCAGATTTGGTGGAGAGCAGAAGCCTGAAGCTGGGTATGGTGGCTCAGGCCTGTAGTCCCAACACTTGGAGACTCAGGCAGGAGGATTGCTGTGACTTGAAGACCAGTCAGGGCTACAAAGTGAGATTCTGTCATAGTTCCCTCCAAAATAAGCAAGCAAACAAAAATAAATCAATGACAACAACAAACAGCAGCAACAACAACAACAAAAAAAAAGAGTAGAAAGAAACCGAGCAAGGCATTGTGGTAGATGCTTGGGAGATGGAGGCAGAAGGATTAGGAATGTAAGGCTAACCCTGGCTCAGGTTCTCTGTGTGTTCTGTGCACACAGCAGCTGTGTCTCTTGGTTCTCAGACATAAGGTAAATGTGTCTTTCCAGAGAGGAGAAATACAAGCTGCTCTTCATATGGTGATAATTCCTAGGAGATGGAGGCATTTCACTCCCCAGCCCACCTCCCCCTCTCCTTTCTTTCTGCCTAATGTTTCTTTTTTCTCATTCTTTATTAGTTCTTTGAGAATTTCATACATGCAATGTATTTGGATCATATTTGCCCTCTCATTCCTCTTGAATCCACCTTTACCTCCCTACTTACCCAAGTTTGTGTGCGTCCTCTTGTTTGTTGTTGTTGTTATTATTATTTTTAAACGCATGTAGTACAGCTGGAGCCCATGTCCTCTCAGATGTGTAGCCTTCCACTGGAACATGGTGGACTTACAAGGAGCCTTGCCCTTAAGGAAAATGGACTTTTCCTCTTCTGGCAGCTCCCAGTTGCTCTTTATGTAGGGTGGGATTTCATGCTCACATTCCTTCTCCATGCTGGGATTTGGTTTGGCTTGAGCTTGTGAAGGTCTTGTACATGCCACCTATTGCTGTGAATTCATACATGCAGTTGCCCTGTTGTGTCCCAGAACACTGTTTCTCTGTAGTCATCTGCTGCCCCCGCCTCACAGGTCCTTTCTCATCCCTCTTCTGCAATGATTGATTCCCCAACCTTGGGAGGAGGTAGGTGATATACATGTCCTAAGTTTTAGGGGTGAGTGCTTATAGTCTCTTGTTCTCTGCACTTTGACACATTGTGGGATCTACTACAAAACATGTCCTCTCTTATGAGAATTGAGAAATGCACTATTGTATGAGTATAGGAGTCAGTTTAATACTGTGCCCATTTACCAGAATAATAGTAGTTCTCCCCTAGGGTCTATAACCTGGTTATCTGACCCAACACCAATGCCAGATAGGTTTTATGTTGTACATCAGGTCTAGACAGGGTCCAGTTCTATGGCTCAGGCCGGTCTTGAACTCACGGCAGACCTTCTGCCTCAGCCTCTCGAGGGAAGGTTTATATTTGGGAGCCACTGTGCCTGACTTTATCTTTCAGCCATGCTGCATCTACATGCCATGCCAACCCCCTCTCTATCACTACAATCTCAGCCACTCCCTGTCGGCAGCAGTTTTTGCAGGCTGCAATGGGAGCGGCCCCAAGTCCATATGTGAGTGAGGGAGTGTGGATGAGGGAAAGGCTAGCTATAGATAATAAAGAAAGACAGAGAGACAGAATAAAGGTCAGGAGGCCAGATCAGTCAATACTGAAATGCCATCAGTTTATTTTTCACCACTCTTATATACCATAACCAAAAAGGGGAACAAACAGGTATATGGAACAAGCAGACTTTTCTTCCTCAATCATTCCAAGGATTCAGTAACCACCCCTTTGCTCCAACTTCTTGTTCCCTAGCCTTGAGGTCAGAAGTAGCCATACCTCAGATTCAACTTCTCCTTCCTTAGCCTTGACAGTCAGGAGTATCCACATCTCAGATTTGGCTTTGAACTCTCTGTCCCTGTGCTAAGATGGAGTGCTGCCATCTTTATGGACACCCACAACTCCCATATGGTGTACCAACATCCCATTTGCCTAGGAAGTACCTGGAATTATTGCAATGGAGAGAGGACTAAGTATTTAGTTCAGGAACTCACTCAAGTATATGGAATTATAATGTTGTTGGCGTCATCTTATTTTAAGATGTAAAAATACCTAATAATTTAGCAATTGGAAGGTGTTGACAGCAGGACCTATAGGAGGTAAAGGCTAGTCTGATCCCTTTCCCCTTTTTTTGAAAGAAACAAAATCTACCTCTCTGATGTTCACCAGACTTGTTCCCATCAGTGCGGAAAGATTCATGCCTGTAAGAGAAGAAGCTAAGGGCAAGAGGGTTCTGGGAAATTCCCAGTAAGTACCTAGAGAACAAGTAGGAGGAATGTTACCTACCATCTGTGGGCACAATTAAGGGGCTGCTGTGAAGACCAGCAAAATCCATCCCTATAGACCTTCAGTCTGTACACTCTGGAAGCAGATGAAGGAGCAAAGGCCATGGAGAGAGACAAGCAGAGATACTGTTGTCTGAGCTAGTAGAGAACAGGCCAGCTGGCAGGGCTGGTAATGTGGCTCAGTTGGTAGAGTGCTTGCCTAGCATACATGAAGTTTCCTGTTAAATCCCAAGAGCGGCATAATGACACACTAGTCATCTCAGTACTCAGGAGCTGAAGGTAGGGAGATCAGAAAGTCAGCTATGTAGGTGTATACATACACACACACACACACACACACACACTCTGCAGGCTGCCAGAAGACAGAGGCTCAGAATCCTCTACAAAGAAGCCCAGCAGGGCCAATCAAAGGTGCCAGCTTCAGGGGCAGAGTGCTCAAATCCAGTGTTTGTTCTAGATTTATATGTCTTGAGATAACTGCTAAGTCACTGGAGTGACAGCCAGGCATGTGACCATCTCCCAAACAGGATATGTAATTCAGCTGCAAGGAATTCTGAGTACTCTGGAGGCCCTGGGCTCTGTCCCTAGAACTGGGAGCAAAAATCAGCCTCTTGACATTCAAATCATTCTAGTTACTCAGCTTTTTAAAAACAATTGCATTGGCATGGTGGTGGCATGGTCAGACTTGAATAAGTAAGTTTTACTAGTTCTTTTCTCACTGTTGACAAAAACCAAACAAGCAGGGAAGGGTTTATTCTCACTCAGTTTGAGGATTGAAGGCCATGGCTGAAGGTGTGTGAGATGGTTGTATTTCATCTGTAGTCGGAAAGCAGAGAGAGAGGGATGCTGGCTATTGGCTTAATTTCCTTTTTAAAATTCAGTTTAGGACCCCAGTCCATGGAGATGGGACCAGCCACACTCAGGACAGTCTCCCTCCTCTGTTAACTGTTTTGGGAAACAGCCTCACAGTGTCTCCATGGTAATTCAGAGCCAAATTGATAATGAAGCCTAATCAACCCACAAGGACTGGAAGGGGCAGGGGTGTAGAGTTGGATTGGGGACACAGTGTCAGCTGGGGAATAGGAAAAGTCCCAGAGATGGATGGTGGAGATGTGTTGTTGCAGAAAGATGTGAATATACTCAATGCCACTTGACTGTATGCTTAAAGATGATTTTAACAATAAATGTTATGCCTGTGTATTCACAAACACCAGTACAAGAATTACAGCAAAATGGAAGATGAATTTGGAGTCCTAGCTAAGTATGCTTGTGTGCCTATAATCCCAGCACTAGAGAAGAAGAGTCAGGAGGATTTCCACAAATTCTAGGGAATCCTGGTCTATACAGTTCATTCCAGGCCAGCCAGGGCTTGATAGAGAGACCCTGTCTTAAACAAAAGAACAAACAAACCAAACAAATGAGCAAAACCAGTCTTGGTCCCTAGCTTCTGGCTTCCTCATTTCTTGCTTTTGGCTCCATCTTCTTCCTTCAAGGGTTGTCTCTCTGGCCAGAGACCTACCAGTCTTCACTCCTTTCTCCCTCGCCTCTACATGTCCCCATTCCCCGCACACATACATATGTATATTCCAAATTTCCCATATACTCAGGCTGAAAGCCTGTATATAGAAAGGCATAAGACTCCCAACATCTGTAGCATAGTGGCGAGTAGGACAGGGCCTGAGGTTCATGGTGAAGAAAGGAAGAGCAGCCAATGGGCAGAAGCAAGTTGCTTTTTATCCAGTGCTGGACAGGAGCAGGGTGGATTGGGCTGGTGCAGCTCCTTATGTTAGTTCTACAGCAGAGGTAACTAGGAGTCTCAAAGGTTGGACCTTTGGCTCCCCAGTTTTTCACAGGCTGGGATTCTATGCCATGGCTCTGTGTTCCACTTGGAAGCACAATGGGCAGGCAGAGCAGCAATTGCTAGTCTGGAGCTCAGAAATTCAGCCTTGGTTCTATGATGCAAGATGTAGCCCATCCTGGCCTTGTTCTTCCTGTTTCTGCTGCTGCTGGCCAAAAGTGAGAGCCTTGGTTTTGGGGAGAGATGTCATTCTGACTCAACTGGGTCTTGCCCAAATCGGGGTGAAGTTTGCCGCCAGGTCAGGAGTCTTGTTAAGGCCTGGATAGGAGGGCAGAGGGTGGAGCTGGTGCCTTGCACTTTCCAACTCTCCAGGGAGCCTACTTGCTTTGTAGCAGGTGCAGCCAGTGCACTGTGGACTCTCATGGACACACTCTATGGTCTCAGGTTCTGGGTATAGAATTGCAGAGACTCTGCTAGCACACACATCCATAGAGCAGACATGCTCAGACAACTCCTTGCTTAGGAAGGAGATTGTGTCCTTCCCAGCCATGCCTACTCTTCCTCTTGGGGACTTCCAGTGGGTCTATAGCCGGTGATTTCTCTGGAAAGTCCCAAGGAACTTGGTGCCCTAAGAATGTGTCCAGTCTTCTCACAGGTTGACTCAGTTTTAGTTGTCAAAACCAACAAACCAAGCAGCCATTTTTATCTTTCAGACAGGAGCTCTTGTAGCCTAGGGTGGCCTTGAGCTGAGTACAGCTGAGGGTGACTTTACGGCAGGTCTGCCCCCCCCATGCCTGATTTATATGATGGGGATTATACTCAGGGCTTTGTCTATGTCAGGTGAGCACTCCACAAACTGATTTACACGCCCCCTGCCCACTTCATTTGGATTTTTGAAACAGGGTCTTGTTATGTAGCCCAGGTTGGCCTTCAACTCACAGCAATCTTCCTGGCTCAGCCTGCTGGTTACTTGGATAACAGATGTGCGCCACCATGCGTGGATTGATCTCAACATACTGAGGCCAGAGCAACAACAACAACAAATAGTGATTAAATAGCCAGGAGGCCAAAGTCTTGCTTCCTAGCAGGTCTCTTGTGAGAACTCAGATGACTGGAGTACAGCCTGTGGCTTTCCTGGTGATCTGTGGACACAGCACTGTCAACAGCTTACAAGGTCTTGGGTGAGGATTACAGAGACAACTGCTAGCCCTTTTAATGATCCACTCCGGAGGCATCCAGGTGGGCTGCTCCAGCAGGCAGCTGCCATGTGTGTTTTCTTAAGTGTTATGTGGGTCTTTCTCCCAAGATGTTTATCAGTTACAGGTGATTTAACAGAAGTGGGGGCTCAGATTGTGTTCTGGAAACATACTTTGACCAAGATTGGAGAGCAAAGGTGTGGCTCAGTGGTAAAACTCTTTGCCTAGCAGGTGCAAGGCCTTGAATTTGAACTCCAACATTGACAAACAAAACAACAACAAAAAAATTCAGGCCAAAATATGTTAAAAATGACCATGATAACATATACTTGTAATTCATTGTGTGTGTGTGTGTGTGTGTGTGTGTGTGAGAGAGAGAGAGAGAGAGAGAGAGGTACATGTGGTGTTGGCATGTGTGTTGTATGTGTTGGTGGGTACCTCTGTTCAAGTCTTTAGGGGTGCTATCACTCTACTTTATTCCCTTGAGACAGGGTCTCTCACTGAACCTGGAGGTAGGCTGGCAGTTGGCGAGTGATCCTCCTTGTCTCCATCTCACTGTTTCGGCCATGTGGATGCTGGGATTTGAACTCATCCTCATGCTCACTCAGCAACTGCTGTTATCCACTGCACTATCTCCCTAGTTCCCATATTTGTCATTAAATTGGGAGGTTGAGGCAGAAAGATCTGTAGTTTGAGGCCAGACCAGCCAGTGAGCTCCAGACCAGCCAGGGACTGCATAGATAAAACCACCCTGAAAAGAAACAAAACAACAACAACAAAAGAAATTGTCAGTTCAATAGTCTTTTGCATTTTAAAGTAAACAACAAACAAAAATCCCTCACATGCACACAGAACAACTCAAAAATCTGGGGAGAATGAAATATAGAAGTAGAAGCCATCCCAGAGGTAAGACAGTGGCTTCTGTGCCTCCTGTGGTCTTCCCTATTGTCTGCTGTTGTCACTAGACCTATGGTGGGATTCAGAGCTCAGCTCTGGTGATGGGTGCTGGGGTTGCATGTCTATAATTTCAGCACTCGGGAGGCAGAGGCAGTCCGATGTCTGTGAGTTCAAGGCCAGCCTGGTCTGCAAAGCATGGAGAAACCCTGCCTTGAAAAACCAAAAAGGGAAAAGGAGAAACAAAACATTTCATTGGACTTGGCATTTTGCTGGCAGCAATTTATAAAAGACCTTTGATGGGTGGAACCGGTGGTGTCTACTTCCATCACAGTGGCAGGGAGCTTGTCCCATCTTCCCGTTCACTGACTATTACACTACACCATATAAGCTGGGTAGCATGTACAAGAGTGCTTTGGGCGATCAGAGGAAGCAGAAAAAGACAGAGGGGCACTTGCTTCTTCATTTGAAGACAATTCTCCCCAAATCCATGTGACACTTCCACATTCAACTTCCTGGCCAGACTGAGTCACAACCCACACCTATCTGCAAATAAGGGGACAAAAGTTGCCTCCTAGCTGGCCCACTGCCCAGAATTCTTCTAGTACGGAAGAGGAGGAGAATGGATGGTGAGTGAATGCCCAGTCTCTTTCAGTATCCTTTTCCTATAAGAAAGTGTTTAACCAGCACCAAAAGAAAGTCCTTTTAAGGCCCATTCCATGAGATGGAACCCACACATGATGCTGCTAACGTGGCCAAGAACCTATGACTAGATAGGTCATGGGCTTAAGGGGAAAACCTAATACTATTACTCTGCTAAAGAAACACAGCAATATAGACTCCTAATAATTCCTATAACTAAAGATCACTGCCTCACTCTGCTCTCATCTGCGAAGTGTCTCCTTACAGTAGATGGGAACTAACACAGAGACCAATGATTGGAAAATGGGAAGAAACTGGGAGATTTTAGAACACTAAATGAGATGTCTTCATCAGAGCCCTCCCCTTAGAGACCATGGATCTATGTAGAAGATATAGAAAGATTGTAAGTGGTTATGGATGACTCCACTCCAAAGAAGCAGTATCTCCCAGACACAACAGGACAGATGCACATATGAACTCTCAGAGACTGTGGCAGCTTTCATGAGTCTGCACAGGTTCAAGACAGGCAGGGTCCCAGTACTGAAAGGGGAAAGGGGACAAGGGGCCACGCCTAACCAAGGAACTATATGCAACTGATACCCACTGACAAAGACAAAATCCATTTCTTCCTATGAACTCTTGCTGGGTATATTAGCCACACTTCAGGGCCTTGCACATGATAACTAGCTGTTCTACCATTAAGCTATAGACTCAGTTGTTTTTTTTTTTTTTTTTTTTGTGTGTGTGTGTGTGTGTGTGTGTGTGTGTGTGTGTGTGTGTGTGTGTGTGAACAAGTTCATATAGGCCAGGCTAGCCTTGGCCTCCTGATTCTTAAGCCTCAGCTTCTGAGTGCTGGAATTACAGACATTTGCCACTTTCTATGTAGTTCTTATACCAGGACCCTGGGACTTTGTGTATGCATTCAAGCACTCAACCAGCTGAAATAAATCTCTAGCCTTTTCTGGTTTTGATCTAGACATGGCTAGCTTGGAACTTACTGTTTAGCCTAGGATGAACTTAAACTCTGTTCTACTTGCATTTATGTTCTTGCAATAAAATATCTTGACAAAAAATGCAATTTAAAGAAGGGCTTATTTGGTTTATGGTTACAGCTAATTATTGTAGGGAAGTTAAGGCAAGAATTAAAGCATCATATCCATAGTCAAGAGTAGAGAGAGAATAAATGAATGGATCCTTGCTTGCTCTCAGCTGGATTGCCCCTGTCTTACATTGTTCTGGACCCTCTGTATAGGGCATTGGTGCTGCCCACAAGGGGCTGCATCTTCCTCTATCAATTAACAATCAGACAGTCCCCCCCAGTCATACCCATGGGCAAACATGATCTAGATAATTACCAAGACTCTCTTCTCAGTGATTCTAGGTTATGTCAATTTGACAGTTTAAACTAACCAGCACAAAATCATAGTAATCCTCCTGCCCCAGCCTACCAAGTACTGAGATTACAGGCTTCAAGATTGGTTATTGAACATCAAAGATATCTCTGTTTATTGTTCATTCATGAGCCATAGGAATTCTAATGAGACTGAAGGTATCCCAAGTGGAGGAAGAGTCTGACATCTTGTACTCCACATGAACTTTAACATTTTCAAGTTTTAACTTTCCATTTTGTAATAACTTCAGATTTACTGAAATGTTGCGAAGTATTTCTGGTAGCCTTTACCCAGATTCCTCAAATGTTAGCATGCTACTCTTAATTTTTAATGTTGTCTGTCTTTTTGTCTATCCATATGTCTATCCACCTACCTATCTCTCTGCTTCTAAACACTTCAGAGCATATTTCCTCAGAACAAGGAGAGGCTTAAACACTAGAGCTCACACCTGAAATCCTATCATTTTGGAGTTTGAAGACAGGAAATATTGCTGAGTGTTCAATGCCAGCCTGATGTATGCACTGAGTTCTAGGCTAGCCAAGGCTACAAAGTAAGATCCAGTCTCATAAAATCAAAATCAAAACCAAAACCAAAACCAAAAACCAAAACCAAAAGTGAGACCAAACAAAAACAAAGTGTTCAGATAAAAACCAGGAAAATGAGTTTGATTTAGAACCTTATCTCACAGGCTGACTGCTGAAGTTTCCAGTTTCCCACCATTGTTCTGTACTTATAGAAGGCAAACACATTTTAGCAGATAGGAGACTTTTATTCAGGATCATAGTTTTGGGGAACTCCTGTCTTCTTGTAGAACTGTCTTTCCTCTCTTGTGTGTCTTACACCTTTCATCATATTAAATGACGTATTGATATATGTTTTAAAAAGTAATTTTAAAAGTTTTATAGTGTGGTGAAAACATGAGATGCAGAATTGTTCCCTTTAAAATTTTCAAGTGTTCATGTCAGTGGGCTTACGTATATTTACCTCATTGTATAACAGAGCTCTAGAACATTTTTTTGTGTGGCAAAACCGAAACTCTCCCCTCATCCTCCCTCCTCTCTCAGATCCTGGCATTTACCATTTTTTCTATCCTTTGCCTTAACAAATCAGTCTACTTTAGTATCTCAGATAAGGTGAATCACTCACACTTGTGATTAGCTTATTTAGCTTAGCCTAATGTCCTGGAGGCTTATCTAAGCTCTATCCTTTTGTGGGCTGAGTAATGGTCTATGAACTCCATATATCACAACCTGTTTGTTTATTTATCTTTCTATGAATACTAGCCGTCTGTGCCTCCTTGCTATTCATATGTAAGAGCTGTGTAATGGTGCATTGAAAACTAATGTGCAAATAGCAAATGCCTCTTTCACCCTCCCTCCATACTTCCTCCCCACTCCCTCTCCTACTGGGAAGGTAGAAAAAAGACTGTCTGGACTTCAAGGCCAACCTAGGCAACATAAGATCTTGTCTCAGAAAACTAAAATAAATTTTTAAAAATTAGAAATGGAAACTGTATTAATTCTACTTGTGTATGAACCCCATATTTCCCTCTGTGAATTCCCACCTACCAGCAAGGACGGCTTCAGAGTCATTGCTTTTCAAAGGGCTTGTCAAAGGAAGGTTTCACCCAGTGACTTCTATACCCTGACTACTGAGGTAGTCAATTGTGTTACTGTTTTTTCTGAATCTTCAGGTCCCCTCTAAGGCTCCTGTGTTAAAGGCTATTTCCAGATGTTTGGACCCGAGGGCTTTGACATTACCAACAGAATAATCCACTAATAGATTAACAATCCATTAATGGGATATTTGGAGGTGAGGCCTGGTAGGAGGAGGGAGATCACCAGGGAATGTCCTGGAAGGGTGTGTTGTGTCCCCAACCCCCACAATATTTCTGTTTCTCTGATCTCTCTATGTCTCTGTCTGTCCCTCTGATTCCTTTCTGTCTGTCATGGGGTGAGCAGTCCTGCTCCACCATAGGCTTTCACTCATGACACTATCTCATTAGGACCAAGCTGACCCATATTAGGCAATGGATCTAGCTGATCAGAGTCTAAAGCCTCTGGAACCAGGAGCTAAAATAAGCCCTTCCCCTTTTGTTGTGTTCATGTCTGGATATTCGTCACAGAGATGCAAAGTGATGGACACTGCATGCTCAGTCAGCAGTTTTATGCCCGGACTCACTCTGGATTGTACTCATGGACTCAAAGACAAAAGAATCCTTGAGAGCAGAAGTTTGTCTTATTCAGGCCATAGAACTGGTCTGAGGTTGAGGTGGGAAGGGGCCGCCCAAGAAATCATAGATTCCCTCATTTTCAGGGCTGGTTGAAGACTAGCTGCTTTGACGTCCAGCTGTTTTTGTGACCTGGATGACATGGGGATGGTGACAGGGTAGATGCTTGTCATCTCTCCAGCCCACTGCTGCTCTTCCCCCAAATGCACCTCTCTTTGTACTGTCTAACTGGCAGTTAATGTCTGGTCACGGCACAGCACAATGGACACAACTCCCTGGGGCTGGTGATGTGGGTCAGCAGGTCAAAGCACATGCTACACAGGTCTGCTGGCCTCAGATCAGCCCCAGGAATTGGTGGTGGAAGGCAAGAGCCCACTCCCAAATGTTGCTCTCTGACCTCCACATGCAGAAGATAAGATCTCGAGTCTTTCTAAGTAGCTGCTCCTTTAGCTACAGTGCTATTGTTTTGGGGAAGTGTTGTGTTGAGATAGGCTCTCTGTAGCCCAGGCTAACCTGGAACTCACTATGTAGCCCATACTGGTCCCAAACTCATGGAGATCTAAGTGATAAGATCACAGGCATGAGTTACCAAGCTTGCTGTGTAGCTAAGGATGACATCCAGCTTCTGAATCTCTTGCCTCTACCTAAGATCACAAGCACGTGTCACCGTGGCCGGCATCTACAGTGCTGAGGTAGACCACCAGGGCTTGGTGCATTCCCAGCAAGCACTCTACCTACTGAGCCACGTGTTCTGTATTTTACATCTAGATTTTGATCTGCTTCTCACAGGGCATAACCCGATAGCTCTTCTCTGGAGATATATTGATTTCTTTACACTCTCTTTAAAAGTCACCATGCAGAATCGATCAGGCTCTTTCTTATCTCTGGCTGTTCCAGACTGTCCCGTTCTCTACTCTAAACATTACACATTTATACAGTCCAGCTGGAGTACGTTTTCCAACATCTAATGAGTGTTGCTTTCCAAAACCTGCATTTTTTTTTTCCTGATCCAGCTCTATTTTTAGGCTGTTTTCCACTGGGAGAAGTAAGAATCATACAAGGCGAAGATCAGGGGAAGGATGCCAGCCCTGTTTGTCAGCTGGGAGTTGCTCCACAGCATGTGTTTGCACCACAGGCACAAGCAGGCAGGCCTTGCGACACAGTGCCCTCCCCTACTTTCTCAGTGCCAATCCCTCTGAGCAGTGCTGGAACTCACTTCTCCATACTCAGCAGAAGGTGGGCTGTTTTTCAGCTGGTGTTTTCCTAGGCCTGGGTTGACAACTTCAGTTGACTTGACTGTGACTTCTCCCACCCCCAGTCTGCACTCATACATCGAGAGAGAGAGAGAGAGAGAGAATGTGTGTGTGTGTGTGTGTGTGTGTGTGTGTGTGTGTGTGTGTGTGTGTGTGTGTGTGGGTGTGGAGGTCAGAAGACAACTTCTGGAGTTGGTTCTCTTCTTCCAACACAGATTTAGGACCAGGAGCAAAGAGCCAGTGCTTTCACCTCCTGGCCGAGCCATCTCACCAGCCTGGTATCATGCATAGTTTCTCCTCCACTTTTCCATTCCTGCTGGGCAAGCTTTGCGGATGGGCTGAGGCTGGATCATAATAGTAAAGTATCTCAGCCTGCAAGACTTAGAGTCCCTGGAATTGTCTCCCCCTTCTCATTGTAATCTCCTTCCTCCTCCTTCCCTTCATTTCCTCCTCTTTTTGAAGGCAAAGTCCCATTGTAGCCCAGACAGGCCAGAAACTCAGTGACAGTCTTGCCTTAGCTTTTCAAATTCTGGGGTTACAAGCCTAAGCTACCACCATGCCTAAAATTGCCTTTCATTGCAGCAGAATTATTGTTGTTATTGTTTTGAGAAAGGGTCTCATGTAGCCCAACCTGGTCTCAAATCCACTAGAGTCTTGGTCAATGTTCTATAACCGAAGAGTCACCATGACCACAGCAACTCTTATAAGAGAAAGTATTTCATTGGGGCTGGCTTTCAGTTTCAGCCCATTATCATCATGGTGAAAGCTTGGCAACACACATCAGACATGGTGCTGGAGGGGTCACCAAGAATTCTATAGCCAGATCCACAGGCAGCAGGAAGAGAGACACACTGGGCCTGGCATGAGCTTTTAGAACCTCAAAGCCCACCTCCAGTGACACACTTCCTCCAATAAGGTCATACCTCCTAATCCTTCCCTGTGGTGATATCTTGTTTGCTCTTTAACAAGTAACATTTGCCTGAAGATCAGAGAAGTAAAGGAGTCAGCCACTAGAGAGACTTATTACCTCTCCCCAATCCTCAGACCAAATGGGTAATCCTGTTTCTAGGAATCCTCAGACTGAATGCAATGAGCTCCTGTCTCTTCTGGCCTTCTATTTCTCTCTCTGCCCAGCCATATCACTCCTGTCTCCAACTCCCTAGTGCCGGGATTAAAGGCGTGTGCCACCATTGCTGGGCCTCTGTAGTTACCTATTGGCTTAGCTCTGCACTCTGATCTTCAGGCAAGCCTTATTAAAGCACAAAGTATCAGCACACTTCCCAAGTAGTGTCACTCCTTGATGATTAAGCAATCAAATGTATGAGCCTATGGGGGCCGTTCTTGTTCAAACCACTAGTCCTTAATCTCCTGATCCTGAACTTTCCAAGTACTGGCCTGCGCCTGCTGCCAGAACTTTTTGTTTGTTTGTTTGTTTGTTTTTTTTTTTTTTCCTAACCAGAGCCTGGCTACATAGCTCAGCCAGGTGTCGTTGAATTCATTATTCTTCTGCCTCAGCTTCCCAAGCCCTAGGATTACAGACCCTTATATCATTGTTTTTTTTTTTTTTTTTTTTTTTTTTTGCAGTGTCTCCTGTAGCCTACACTAGCTTCAAGCTTACTGTGTAGCTAAGGATGGCCTTGGACCCCGATCCCCGTCCTCACCTCCACAGTGCTGAGATTACCGGCTGTTTTATATGGTGCTGGGGGTTGCAACCAGGGCTTTGTGCATTGTAGATAAGCACTCTGCCAGCTGAAGCACACCCCAACCTGGGTTGCCCGATTTATGTGCCATGTTCCACATATGTCTCTTGGAGTCCTCTGCAACTGTTTCTTTTTAAAGCTTGCTCTTAGAAGGGAAGACTACAGAACTACTGATTGTCTCCAGAGATCTACCTCAAACTTGAGAGATGGACTCTACCCCACCAACATCCACTATCCACTCTGCCCCAGTGTTGGATGATAAAACTTTTCCCGGAGCCAAGCGTCTGTGGTCCACACCTTTAATCCCAGCAGAGACAGGCGAATCTCTGTGAGTTCGAGGCCAGCCTGGTTTACAGAGCGAGTTCTAGGACACCCTCCAAAGGAGAACAGAGAAACTCTGTCTCGAAACTCCCCCCCCCCAAAAAAAAAAGATAAAACTTTTCCCCGGTAGACACAACACATACGTCTAACTTAGCCCAGGTAGGGAACTTCCCCATGACAAACCGTACTGACACCATCAAAGTCCAACTTGGTGAGTTATATTAAAGTTACTTACAGGAGTATGGGGGAGGGGCCACTTACAGGAACAGAAGCAACTCAAAGATAGCTGCATCACCAAGGCCCAGCCCAGCTTGGCTGACAGTTCACAGAGCTGGGAACCTGGAGCATGCTGCTAGCCTGCAGGCAGCTGACAGGCTGGAGAGTGTCCTTTCCAGGTGCTGCAGATGGTCTAAATCTCTTTTTCAGTTTCTGCTTCTTCCAGGCAGCTGGTCTGGTTTCTTCTTTGGAGCTTTTCTCCTTTCAGAGTTCTCCCCCAACCCCCGATCACAGCTTGTCTGTCTGAGAACCTTCTGTGCAGTGGGAACAGTGCCTTTGACTGTTTCAGGGAGTTCCTGAAGATGTATGTATGTATGTATGTATGTATGTATGTATGTATATATATATGTATATATGTATACATACACACACACACACACACACACACACACACACACACACACACATATATATATATATATATATATATATATATATATAATGTTTAAGAGCTTCCCTGCAGGATTGAATGGTATTTTATTTTATTTTATTTTTTGAGATAGAGTTTCTCTGTGTAGCTTTGTTAACCAGGCTGGCCTCAAACTCACAGACATCCGCCTTCCTCTGCCTCCAGAGAGCTGGGATTAAAGGCATGTTCCACCACCCCGGGCTAGAATTGAATGTTTTAATCTTGGGGGAGACTTACACAACACCTGGATTTCCCCAGGGGTGGCACCAACATTGATTCAAATTCTGTTCACCCATCCACATACATATATGTCATTTGCAAAAAGCCGTGCTGTGGTCAACACATGGAATTGCCATCACACAGCCACATGAATTTTGTGTTTGTTTGTTTGTTTGAGACCAGGCTTGAGCTCCTGGTCCTCATGATTTCACTCTAAAGTGCTGACATTCCAGATGTGTGCCACTACCCCTGGGACCACAGAGTTCTTCACTAACATTCTGTCAAGTCCAGCCTCTCGGTGTCAGAATCCACACAAATATGTGCTTTCTTCCTGGGATTTGAACAGAATAAGTTATCACTCATTACAAACATTAAAAAAAAATTAGCTATTAGCCAGGCATGGTAGTGCATGCCTTTGATCCCAGCACGCAGGAGGCAGAGGTAGGCTGAGCTGGAGGCCAGCTGAGCCTACATAGTGAGACCCTTTCAAAAACAAAAACAAAACCTAAACAAAGCAAAACACCAAAAACATATCTCTTTGTTTTGCAATAACTATAGATGCACAAGAGTTTGCAGAATAGCACACAGAGTACCATGACCTTTTTGCTCAGCTTCCTCTGATTGAGACATCTTATGTAGCTCTAGTAAAATATCAAAATGAGATTAGCATTGGTCTAGTACTGCTATTGAACTATAGAACATTGCATTTTGGGAGACTCAGTGGTTAAGAACACTGACTGTTCTTTCAGAGGACCTGGATTCAATTCTCAGCCACATGGTGGCTTACACCTGTCTGTAGCACCAGTTCTAGGGGACCTTATACCCTTACACAGACATACATGCAGGCAAAACACCAATGCACATAAAAGTAAACTAAAGTACTGAATGAAATAATAATAAAAAAAACATTGCATTTTGGAGAAGCATGACTATTCTGAATGTATAACACCTTCCTCCTCACCCCCGCCCCAAGGGGAGAACGGTTCAAAACAGAGTTTCTCTATATAACCCTGGCTGTCCTGGAACTCGTCTGTAGACCAGGCTGGCCTTGAACACAGATGTGTGAAGCAGCACACAAAACACCCACAGAAAGCTTTACTAGCATGGATCCAAGAAGAGTGTCATTAAAAAAGATGAGGCCTGATTTTACAATTCAGGGGGCTGAGGCAGGCTCTTGAATTTAAGGCCAGTCTGTGCTGTACCTCATGAGCAAATTTCAAAATCTAGAACAAAACCCAGGCCACAGGGATGTAGGTCACTTGGTAGAGCATTTGTTTTTTGTGAGTAAAGTTTTCTTGGGTTCAGTCTCCAGCACCACATAAACCAGACGTGCAGGCATGTGTCTGTAATCCTTGTACTTAGGAGGTAGTGGCAGTAGAATCAGGACTGCCCTGTCAGGCTGGACAGATGGCTCAGTGGTTAAGAGCACTGGCTGCTCTTCCAGATGTTTCAGATCCCAGGACCCCTGTGTGTGACTAACAATCAACTGTGACTCCAGTTCTGGACTCTGTGGTCATTGTGCCCATATGGTGAGTGCACACACATGTATGCAAGCAACATGTCCACACACATAAAAGTGTGTGTGTGTGTGTGTGTGTGTGTGTGTGAGAGAGAGAGAGAGAGAGAGAGAGAGAGAGATAGGGAAGAGAGAGATTGTTCAGTGTCATCCTCGGATATATAGACAGTTCAAGGCCACCTGGCCTGTAGGAACCTTCTCTAAGAACTCCAGATAAGTAAATGAATAACAGTATAGCAGAGTGGCATGAGGCAGTGTAGACCTGTAACCCAGCATTCAGGAAGCCAAGGCAGAACAGAGAGAGAGAGATTCATGCTTGCTTCACTTACATAGTGAGATATAGTCTCTCAAAACCAGAGAGTTGGCTCAACAGTTAAGAACACTTTTGTTCTTGCAGAGGACCTGGGTTCAATTTTCAGAATCCACAGGGTGGCTCACAACCCTCTGTCATAGGGGATCCAGAGCCCTCCTCTAACTTCCAAGGGCACCAGGAGCACATATGGTACATATACATGCATACATACGTACTTACATACACACATGGAACTCATATACATAAAATAATAAATAAATCTAAAAACTTTAAAAGAACAATAACAAAAAATTAAAAACCACCACTAAAATAAAACAAATATAAACAACAAAAGGCAGATATAGGGGCTCTTTTAATCCCAGCACTTGGGAAGCTGAGGTAGTATGATCAGCCTGGCCTGGACTACAGAGTAAGAAACAGTCAAAAACAGCAACAAAACAAAACACTCAAAAACAAAACAAAAATCACCCCCTCAATAATAAAAACAAGGAAACATTGATGGGTTTGATGGGCCCACCCACCCCCACAGGTTAGGCAAGTGCTCACCCACTGAGGTGATCCCTAACCCTGGTAGGACTAGTGTAAATTGCACAATCTGAGTTGATTCATCTGGAGCCAGGATGTGACCACAGTGGACCTTCTTCACTCTCTAATAGTGAGACATTTAACTCAGATGGAAGAAAAAAGTAAAGACATTTACAAAACAAGGAATTCCTTTTTAAAAATGGATTTTCCTCTCAATGTAGGTTCATGGAAAACAGATTCTCGTCGCCCATCCATCTCTTATCTATGTCTCTGTTTGCATTTCTCCTCTAACTGTGGTTCAAAGCTCAGTGTGTGCTTCCCCACCCCACACACACTTTGAAACAGGGTCTCACATAGCCCATTCTGGCCTTTGACTTCCATACAGTCTAAGGAGATGTTCATTTTCTTTCTTTTCTTTTTCAGAATCTCACTACATAGACCAGGCTGACCTTGAACTCACAGTGATCTGCTTTCCTCTTCTTCCCAAGTGCTAAGATTACAGGCATGTGCCACCAAGCATGTAGGGAAACTTTCTGATCTCCTAGTCCCCACCTCTTTGAATGTGGGGGTGACGATAGTGGTCCCTCATGCCTGGCAACTTCCAGGTTTTGAAAATAGATACCTAAACATATAACCTATGAACTGGATTTTGAAACCTCCTATGGCATCTATGCAGCTATCCTCCAATCTCTATTTCCATTCATATGCAAGTTACAAATATTTCATTAATAAAAGTCACCTGGCAGGAAGAGCTCTGGAAGTTTGAGGCCAGCCTGGTCTACAAAGGGAGTTCAGGACAGCCAGGGTTGTTAACATAGAAAAACCCTGTCTGCAAAAATAAAACACACAAAAAGTCACCTTCCCTCATCGTTGGACCATGGGTGGGGACATAAAGGTTTGGTTTTGCTGTTTATTTGATGTCTTGCTTCACTCTCTCATAGTTGGGATCTGTCAAGCAAGCAAACAGTGACACTTTGGGTCTAATTAGTGGCATGAGATTGCTCACAGCCTGCCAGAGCTTGTTACCTCCATCCCTCCTTCCCTGGGGAGGAGGTGTAGGCACCAGTGTTGTTTAGGCATTTAACTCTAAGTAGCTGGTACAAGAGCAAGGAAATGGAGTTGCTCGTTGCTGTTGTTGATAGCCACATCTTGGCAGCACTGGTGAGGGTTAGGTGACACTGGCCAGAGAAGGGGAACAAAGGCTATGGAGGAAAAGTACTTCTTTCTTGTTTGGCTAAGGCTAGACCCAGCTCACTGAATTTACACAGAGTAATCCAGCAGGTGTTTGGTGGGTTATGAGTGTGAGGGTAACATTTTAGGTAATTGCCATGCTAGTGTCTCATTTACACGATGAAGCCTTTCTCTGTTCTTAACTGTCCCAGGTGAAAGGACTGAATGACAGAACAGTCTTCATTTGCTTAGGGTTGCACTCAGCACCCTGGGTTGGAGTAGGTCTATAATGTGACCACCTGGGAGAGGGCAGCTATCTTTGCCAAATATGTCATCAATACATGCACCCACGCACGCAGTGTTGGGGATGTAGCTCAGTACATGGAGTGCTAATCCAGTATGCCTGAAATCCTGGTTTTTGTCCTTGGTACCAAATAAACCAAACATGATGGCTCATGCTTGCAATTTCTTGGCTAAATATGGAGTTCAAGTCCAGCCCAGGTTACATGAGACTCTCCTTCTAAAACAGAACAAACCATCCACAAGCAAACTATCTTCCTAACTGCTTCCTTCCTTGGTCTTTGGCTTGATTCCTTGACCTTTCTAATCTCCAATCTCCCCTTTATTCCTTCCCATAAACAAGGGGTGGAGGGCTGTGGAATATGGACTAGATTGTTCAGTAGTTTCTTTTGGCCTTCACGGGGGTCTAGATTGTAACCCAAGAGTTTAAGGGAAATTGTCAGTCAGCCCTACCAATTGGAGTTGACTGGCAATAAGAATGCCACCTTAAAGAATGTTCAAATTCTTGGCAGCTTCTTCTAAAGGGCTGAGTTCATGATATCCACCTTGGAGATTTGAGTTTGTGGAGCCTTAGGGGGGCCACTCTGAGCTAAAGATAAGGGTGTATTTGTAGAACAAAAGGAGTCAGGAGGATGGCTAAACAGCAATCGAGAGGTGATTTTTGGATGCAGTTGCAGCCAGGTTGTTTCCAAGGAGTATCATATTGAAGCAGTTTTACCTTATGCTCATTTACCTATGGTTGCAAGCTGACCACTTCAAAAGACTCAAGAAACAAGAATGAGTTTGGCTGTGTCCTTCCCATTCCATCTACACCTAGGAATCAGGGAACCCTAGGGGGATTAAGTCAACTTCCTCTTGCCTATCTGGTAGCAAAGGTGACTGGAGAACTTAGTCTTTGTTCTGGACACTCACTACATTGTTAGCACCTGGGCAGGGAAAGTGTTCATTTGAGACTGCTTAGCTGCCACCTGCCTGAGGGCTGACCTTAAATCAAGGGATTTAAACATCTCCTTAGTTACCAATCAGATCACAGGAGATGACCACTTCAGGATATACATCCATTGCTGTCTGGAGTCTTTAGCTGGGGACATTTTTGTAGACTCCTGGAAGTTTCCCTTGTGTCAGGCTTCTACCTGACTCTGTAAAGCTCCCTCCCCTTTCCAGTCATCTCTCTCAGCACTTTCCCCCTCTGTCCACTCCCATCCCATGCCCACAGGCCCCTGGTCAAACCAGATCTCCTCTATTTCCCCTTCTGAGGGAGATCTGGGTGTTCCCCCATGAACTCCCTTGTTATCTAGCTTCTCTGGGCCTAGGGATTATAGCCTAGTTATCCTTTATTTTGCAGCTAATATCCACTTACGAGTGGGTACATACCATATTTGTTTTTCTGTGTCTGGGTTACCTCACTCAGGATGTTTTGTTTTTTGTTTTTTGTTTTTTTCTAGTTCCATCAACTTGCCTGCAAATTTCATGATGTCATGTTTTTTAAACAGCAGAGTAGTACTCCATTGTGTGAATGTACCACATTTTCTTTATCCATTCTTCAGTTGACGGACATCTAGGTTGCTTCCAGGTTCTGGCTATTGCAAATAAAGCTGCTATAAACATAGTTGAGCAAGTGTCCTTGTGCTATGATTGAGCATCCTTTGGGTATATGCCCAAGATTGGTATAGTTGGGTCTTGAGTTGGATTGATTCCCAGTTTTCTGAGAAACAGCCATATTATTTCCAAAGTGGCTGTACAAGTTTGCACTCCCAGCAGCAATGGAGGAGTATTCTCCTTGCTCCACATCCTCTCTAGTATGAGCTGTCATTTGTATTTTTGATCTTAGCCATTCTGACAGGTCAAATCTCATTGGTTTTGATTTGCATTTCCCCTGATGACTAAGGACAATGAACATTTCTTTAAGTGTTTCTCTGCCATTTGAGATTCTTCTGTTGAGAATTCTCTGTTTAGGCCAGTACCCCATTTTAAAAATTGGATTACTTGGTTTTTTGACATCTAGTTTCTTGAGTTCTTTATATATTTTAGAGGCTAGCCTTCTGTCAGATGTGGAGCTGGTGATGATCTTGGTTGTCATTGGAGAGCCTTCATCCATTGACTGATGGAGACAGATTCAGAGACCTATGGCCAGACCTTGGGCTGTGCTGGGGAGTCTTGAGGAGAGGGGGGAAGGATTGTAGTAAACAGTAGGGTTAAGAACATGGCAAGAAGCCCACAGAAACCAATAATCTGGCTCTTGGGAACTCAGAGTCTGAACTAACAACCAGGAAGCCTGCATGGGACCCACCTAGGCCCTCTGTATATATGTGACAGTTGTGTAGATGGCCTATATGTGGGACTCCCAGCTATGGGAGCAAGGGCTGTCCCTGGTGCTTTGACTGGCTCTCGGGAACGGGAACCTCTTCCTTATGCTGGATTGCCATGCCCAACCTGAATACAGGGCAGGAGGGGGTGCTTGGTCTTATGGCTGCTTGATATGCCATGCTTTGCTAAAGGCCACAAGAGACCTGCCCCATTTTGAGAGTGGTAGGTGGTGGGGGGCGAATGGGAGGAGGGGGAGTGGGAAGAGGGGAGGATGGTGGTCGGGATGTAAAATAAGTAAACTAACAAAAATAATAATAAAAGAAGAAGAGATTTAAACATGTTGAAAGCTAAAAAAAAAATAGAAGATTGGTCTCTACTGGTGCCATTCCCACTTTATTTTCCATGAACTCCCAGCAGTCTGTTCCTGAACTTTGAGGTGAAGGAATGCCACTGGACTGACTGGCTTGTAGGTCTGTCTGCAAAGTCTCAAGTGGGCAGCCAAGGACATGGCACAGTCCTGTAGTACCAGGTCATAAAGAAGCAAGCTCTGGGCCCGCCTGAACTACATAGGAAAACCCTGTCTCAAACAAAGAAAACAAACAAAACCAGTGGAAATTTTAACATGTGTCCAGGTGCACTGTAATTGCTGGGGATCAGGAATATCTCCTGGCAAGGATGCACCTTCACCCATCCCCTGCTTCCAGCTCTGCACCCTGCAAACTCAGTGAGGGGGATCCTTCCCGGAGACACGTACACTCGATGTTTTTCCTTGTCAGCCAGTCCACTCATATTTCAGGAGGGGAGCAGGACTCTCCCTTGGGCATTCTAGGGTGTCACCTCTGGCATTTGCTCTCACTGCAGAAAAACAAGTTCAAGTGCAATGCACCGGGTTTCTGAACAACTGCCTGAACACAGACACCAGTCGGTCAGCAAAGCTGTCTTGGGGCCGGGGGCAGGCTCTGGGGGGTGGTGGTGGTTTGGGAGGGTGGGGTGCAGGAATGGGGGTCAGAGCCTGGAGGTCTCTAAGGCCTATTAGCCAGGTGGGAGACTGCGCTCCATCCAGGTCTCCTGGGCTCTCCAGGCTGCTGGAGAAGGCGGAGGTCCCGGGCGGGGCAGGCTGGGTTGGGAGCAGAGCAGCTGCGCCCGCCGCCTGGGAGCCGGCGCCCTCCCAGCAGAGCATGCAGGACGTGCGCGACGTGTGGCAGCCTCTGCGCAGACTTTTCCACTGCAGTGTGGGGTTCCGCGAGCGCCTCCAATCACAACCCAGCTTCATCGCGACGTGTGCAGCTCGCCGCTAGGCAGGGCAGGGCGCGCTTCTGTGCCGAGGCTTCGCTCGCTAAAGGCACATTTAAAGTGTCACGACTCCCTGCCAAAAGACCCCCCGATTGTCACTGAATGAATGGCTTCTGGCAGTTCACTGCAGGCCTGTCATGTATCACCAGCCTATGCAAAGAGCGAATATCGGGAAAGGAAGAGAGAACATGTTCACATCCAACTAAAAGTGGCAGGGTGTGCGGGAGGAACCGATATGAATTTAGGATCTGGCTACCCCTCGATTATAAGCCTCGGTTTGTTGTCCGGTAACGAAAGTGGGAATGGGCTCTACTTTTTATTCATTACGTGCAGGGAGAAAGATCTCTGGAATATAGTTGAAAGGGAAAAATGAAGATATCAACTGCTCCACTCTACCACCAAGTTCCTTTTCTTTCGAATTTCCTTTACCTTTTTGTCCCCTCCAAGTGCCCAGCAAAGCGGGACTGCGTGAGAGGGTGGCAGCACAGCCCAAACAGGTTTCTAGGGGATTGGGGGGGGGGAGTGCCTGTGCGCGGAGATGGCAGTGACAGCATTGTCAGGGGACATAGTGGGCAATGACGCACAGGTGTTAACAGGAGGCAGTTCTGACCTGGGTCTTCTCATGGACTGTCCCGACCCCTAAAGCTTGTGACTGTGCTGCTCGTTGTTGGGGCCCCACTGCTTGAAAGGCCAATTGGGTAGATAGATAGTTTTTAAACATAGCATCTCGAGATGCTTTCACCTAGCACCAGCTGTGTGTGTGAGAGGTTGGGGGGGGATGCTGACGACAGACCACATCGGTCATTACCAGGTCCCTGCTCCCTTAAAAGCCCAGCTGAGGGAAGTGGCTACAATTATTTAGGGACTCGGTGCTTGGTGCCTTTAGGGGATAGGCTTGGGGGAGTAAGAGGACGAAAAGAGCCAGTCTGGGTTGTAGGAACAGAGCGTGCTGCCTTCGCCCGCCCGCAGGGGGCGGCAGTAGGCTGTTTCTTGGCCTTGCCCACCCTTCCCTCCACGTGAAAGGGGGCTGGGACGCAAAGAATGCGGCCCGCCCCGAGGCTGACGCGCCGCATTACCGGTCAGATCTTAAAAGGCCGGGCAGTGCGTGTGGCATCTCGATAGAGCAAGAGAGGAGCTAGTGGCAGTGCTGGGTGGCGGGAGCGCGGCTGTCACTGCGCTGGAGCATCCCTGAGCTTCTGAACAGAGCGGATCAGCCAGCCAGCGGTGCGCACAGCCTCAAGCCCGCGCCGATCTCATCCGTCTCGTGTCTCCGCTCAGGCGATCTTCCAAGACTTCGCACAAAGCACGTTTTCCAAAGCAGCGCAAGGGAGCGCCCAGCCGCGTGCAGGCGGACGCACCCTTCCTGTCCTTTGTTCCGGGGGGATCTGCAACTGCTCTTCTCCCCAAGTCGGAGACTCTTCTCCCGGGGTGGTGGGTCGCCGAGTGCAGCTACGAAAATGCCTTTGGAACTGACCCAGAGCCGGGTGCAGAAGATATGGGTGCCTGTCGATCACCGACCCTCGTTGCCCAGAAGTGAGTGCAGCTGCGCGGGGGGCTAGACTGCAGACTGAGCCGCGTGCAGAGCCCGGCCATTGTGTGCGCAGCGGCTTTGTGCCGTTTCCCCTCTGCGGGAAGCGCACTCATGCCGGCCGGCGGGGCGAGGCGGGGGTGGCGGCGGGCTGCGTCTCCCGGACTCGGCTGCAGGGGCGCTGTGGCTCCAGTGTGCCCGGCCTGGCTTGAGATCACGGAGCCAGCGCCTCCCAGAGGCTGAGAGGACCCGGCGCCCGACTGCTGCTGGGCGCGGCCGTTGTCGCCACCGCCCCTTTTCTTTGAGTCTTCTCAGGTTCCTTCTCTCCCTCTCTTCCTCCCTCGTATCTTTCTGCACCTCTGAATATTTCCATGTTCACCCTCATTTCCTCGATTGCAGGCTCTTAGGTTTTGGGGATGGTCTATGAGTTTGGCGACTGCACACTGGTGGTGTTACACAGGCGCACTCATTTACCCGGAGCACAGAATGTGCTGACGGTTTGCCTTCGAGCCCCACCTGTTGCTGTCGGTAAATGATTTGGGAAGGTTTCGTTCAGTTCTATCTCTAGCTGGGGAAGGGTGCCTCTGGAACGGACGGATGGAATTGCTCTAAGGAGATGTCTCCTCTCTAGGCAGCGCGCCCAGGAGCCCATGGGGGTGGATAGAGGTGAGCTGTCTAATGGGCATGTTGCTCAGACCACGTTTGTAGCTTGAGATGTAACCATGGAATCCAACGACAAAGCCGGAGGTGGTTTCCTGTCACCTTGGGGATACTTGAGCAGGGTGCTGCAGGGTAGGCGTTTTCACTGCCACGTTTTACAGGATGACCACCATAGGACATGGCAGCTCTTTTGGAGCAGTGCATGCCTGAGTCACCAGCTTCCCTGTGGTGCAGTTTGAGACACCTCCAGCAGGTCTTCTCTGCTGGACCTGAGGGCGTTGGTGGAAACCCTACCCAAGACGCTTCTCCTTTTCTCTTTTGGACTTGGCAGGTCTTCTTTTCCCCCAGCCCTGGTGACATGTTTATACACTGGAGCTGCCTTTATAAAAATGCCCCAGGGAAGAGACAAACCGGGTGGCACACCTATAATCTCACTGAACTGTAGCGTGGTAACTGAGAAGGAAGGCTGAGGTTAAGAGACTCGTGAACCTGGACTACAGAGGGAAATTCTGCCCAATAAACAAACAAACAGCAAAAACAGGGAAAGTCGGTCAGGACCAAATCTAAACCCCTGTCCCTTCTGAACTTCTTAATAAGGCAAATTACAGCTTATTTTTGGACTGAAATTGGCCACACATAATAAGGGCTGGGTTTCATGTGTGTGTGTTCTTCCCTTGTTTGGGTCTTCAGGAACCATGGCAATTTTTGTAAGGATCCCTAAGTTCAGTGGGGTTGGCTGAGTAGTGACACTGAGGGACATCACGGTGCATCTGCTGCCCCTCCCTCCCTCCACCAGGCTTCAGAGCCTGGTCACTGTATTCCATGAGCTTGCACATCTGTCACAGAGTTGAGAGATTTGCTGTCAGAGCCATTCAGAACTGGAGGTGTGCATCTGAAGCTGCCTGATTAAGGTGAGCAGCTCACCCAGTTGTGGAATTGTTGTATGTGATACTGGGGTGTAGCCTCGGCCACATTCCTTCACATACAAATATCTGCAGCCAGGGTGTTTAGTGCATATTCATATTTTTTAGTGTTGCCTTTCTGACTGCAATGGAGAAAAGAAATTACTTCTTCTGTACTGACATTGGAAATCTTGTAGACTTTCCTTTTTGGAGACAATGTCTCTGGGATAACTGGCCTAGAACTATGTAGACTGGGTTGGCAACCCCTCAGATGGGAGTTGAAGTATGTGCTGCCACACCCAGCCTATTTTGTGGATTTCTATCACCTAAACCTTTTTTTTTTTTTTTTCCCAGACACGATCGGACTTGATTGTGGTGTGGAGATGACCTTGAACATCCGATCCTCCTGTCTTATTCCCCATGTCTAGATTATTTGGTGCTGGGGATTGAACCCAGAACTTTGTGAATGCTGGGCAGGGACCCTCCTAACTGTGCTATAGCTCAAGTCTGATGTGGTCTCCACATCAGAAGTTGTCAGTCAATGCCTGAGGCTTATTGCTAGAGGGCATGGAGAAAATTGTCCAGATAAAACTAAAAGAATAATCAGAGAGCAAACAAATCCTAAATGCCAGATGTGGTGGTGCACACTTTTAATCCTAGCACTCAAGAGTGAGGGGCAGGCAAGATCTATGAGTTCAAGGCTAGTCTGGTCTCCATAGCTTGTCTTGAAATTAAGAAAACAAAAAACAACCACCACCACCACAACAACAAACTCCCTATGATATGTTTGTGAAGCACAGTAATTCAATGCCAAGGTTCTTTACTAACATTATGATAAAAGCTTCTTGCAAAAGTGGAAGCTTCTGTCAGTTTAAGCCACAATACAGGGAGACTTTACTATATTTGCAAATTAGCTTAAGAGGTCTTCAGTTCTCTTCTAACAAGAAAGAACTGCCTTTCCTGTTACCTGCACTGGAAAATCTATAGCCTGCTACATAGTTGGGTGCAGTTACCTGCTTGGAAGCCAAGTTTCCTTAGTTCCAAGAAGGTTATGTTTTTGTATATTTAATGTATCTGGGTTGTGAGCTATCCCAGCCTTGGGCAGTGTGATGGGTGGCTTGGGATATAGTAGATGTAGGATAGGTACAAAGATCCCATCCTTAATGGAGCAAAAGGACATTAAAACTGACTGCACAGAGTGACCTTAAACAGCAGCTACAAAAATCTCTCTCCTTTTTGAGACAGGGTTTCTCTGTGTAAGAGCTCTGGCTGTCGTGGAACTAGCTCTGTAGACTAGGATGCTTTGAACTGACTGAGGTCCACCTGCCTCTGCCTCCCAAGTGCTGGGATTAAAGGTTTGTGTCACCATCGTCCAGCCCCAAAAGCTTCTTCTTTAAAAGTATTTACTTACTTACTATGATGAAGAGGGTAACACATGTTGTGGGGGTCAGAGGACAGCTTTGTGGAGTTGGTATGCTCCTATCCTTAAGTGGGTTCTAGAGATTGAATTTAAGTCCTCTGGCTTGTGAGGCAAGCTCCTTTGCCCACAAAGCCATCTTGCCAGTCCTCAACTTTTTAGTTTTCCTAAATACATGGCAGAAGATACCAATTCCTCTTTGGTTAGGATTTAGACTGCATTGAAGGAAGGTGGGTACCTTATAGAATTCTATCTTGTTGTTGCCCAGCCAGGCATATTTATAGCAGTCATTTCAGGTGAGTTATGTGGCAGTTCACTGTCACAGTATCTGAAGCATGCCACTATTGTACAGAAAAGGAAAGGAAGACACCAAGAGATGAAAGTGCAAGATCCAACGTGGTTATGAGTCTTGGTCTTTAGCTCTGTATACTGGGCTTTTGGCACTAGCACTGCTATTTTATGTTGTCTTACCTCCCAAAGTTAACACTGAGTCACTTAGATACCCCATTGCAATATACGGCGGAGATATAGGGTTGTGAAGTTCGAGGCCACTCACTGGGCATTAGATTAATTAGCTATTAGGAGACAAGGGGTCCATGGTAAGCAGTGCATGTACACTGTAACTATGAAGGAGAGCTTCTAAAAGAAGTGTCTATTACCTGTATTCTCCCTTCTTACGTATCTCGTATCTCCAGGTACACTCTGCTGAGGCAAGCTCTCTTCCTATTACCCCATCAGACTTGGAGGATGCTGTAGGCCAATCTGATGATGACAGGAGATACGCTATCATCTGGTGAACAACCCTGTGGTGTACATTGCCTTCTGTTGCTGGCTTTTTTATGTTTTGAGAGCCAGGCAGATTAAACCCATTTCAGTGAGATCTTAGGTGTGGTAGTATACCTATACGGTCAAAGTAGGTCTCCTGTACACCTCAGTTTTGCCTTTTTTGATGGAAGTAGATTGAGGTAGTTTCTGTGGAAAGGCCTAACCTCAATTCTCTTAAGACAGTTGGGAAGAGGGGTCCCTTTGGCAGGGTTCACAGCTGTCTGTGCTAGACAAGTCCTTCTGTGTTTTTCCCTTGAGCTTGTAGTAGAAGCATAACATACATGTTTGCACAAAAGGATGAAGAGGACTTAGCATTCTCTTCTAATGCTAACATTTTGCAAAGTGCGTGGGTAGAGCCAAGTATAGGTGAAGTGTGGGGGCCACAACCAAGGGTCTTCCCAAGTATATTTTCAGAAAACAAGTTGTGGACATCAGATGGTGGGATGATTGAAGTCATGCCTCCACCTGGTCACACATTATCGAAGATATTAGTCACTTAATCTAGGAAGAAGTGTTGAAGAGAGGACTCAGGTGTGCCTCTTACTTGAGCTAGACAAGCACCGTTCAAGTTGGGGGTTTAACCACCTGTCAGGCTTTTCCTTCCCATAATTCGTTCTTCAGGCTCCCTATCCTGTAGCTCCCCAGCTGCTTTTCTGCTTTGTGTGCCGCAGGAAGCTGGCATAAGTAGCAAGACTGTGTTAAGAACTAACAATGGTGGACCTAGTATGGGCAGTCAGGTCTGAGCTCCAAGGTACTGCTCAGGAATGCTGACCTCCGTTTATCCACGAGTCATTTTTCCCATCCAGCATCCAGAGCACTGGTCTCATGGGTATGTGAGCAAACAAGCCTGATGGCATTATAGAGTGCTGGCTCAGCCCTTGGGACTTGGTGACTTTCCGTGACTCTTACTTAAGGAGCCATGGTCTTAACTATAGGCAATACTTTTAGTGTGAATCGTCCCAAAGTGCCACCGGGCCTAGCTCTCTTTGGACAATGCCCCCCCCCAATATTGGTTATTCTTCTCATTGCTGTAACAAAGGCACCCTCTGGAAGGAAATGTTTATTTTGACTAGTTTGAGGGTCCAGTCCATCGTGGATGGAAAATGGTGGTCATAGGTTTGTGCGACAGTTGAGTCTTTGCATCTGCAGGCTGGAAGCAGAGAGATCTGAAAGTTGGTGTTCATCTCCCTCTTTATTCAGGCCTACTCACAGCCATGGAATGGTGCCACCCACAGCTAGAGTGGGTCTTCCCACCTCAGTTAACCTGGGCTGGAGACATTCTCATAGATAGCCCAAGGGTGTGTTTCCATGGTGATTCCAAATTTAGTCAAGTTGATAAATGGAGATTAACCAACACACTTTAACAGAACATCTGTGTACCCCTTTATCTTATTTAAGTTAATATCTGGATTTGTTGCCTCCCCCCAAAAAAACCTGGTAAAAAACATTGAACATTCAGTGGGCCTGGGTGACATACACCTTCAGTCCCAGCACTTGGGCAGCAGAGGTAGGTGGATCTCTGAGTTCAAGGCCAGCCTGGTATACAGAGCAAGTTCCAGGACAGTCAGCTACACAGAGAGACCATGTCTAGAAAAACCAACCAACCAACTAAAACAAAACATTGAACATTTATATAAAAGGAAAGAAGGCATTGTGTTTGTCTTAGGAAATCTTATGTTGAACTCAATATACTGCATTGGTTGGGGGAAGAAATATGGAAGGGGGTGTTTGTGAGATGGTGGATGAGGGGTCATGGTTGATTTCTTTTTCAGTGGTAAAAATGTCTTTGAAAAAAAGAACCTGGGGCAAGGGGCAGGACGTTATATGTTTAGGGAGACTCTTGAGCTAGGTTATGAGCTTTAAAAGGTCTGTGAGGGGGACACTAGATTCATCTGGGAGGATTTATGCATCTTCCCATGCTCAGATGTTTGGGTGATGAAGCTGCACTTGGTTTGGCAGCTCCTCGGAGCTCCTAAGTTTTGACAGACAGGAAGAATGGCTTTTGCTTTGTCAACTAAGAGAGTGATCTAGGTTTATTTACACTTGAAATCCAGCAGTACTCTGCCGAGTCTATGGTATTGCTTTTTCCCTTCTGATGTGTCTACTGCCAGATGAGATTTGTTCCTGTGATTAGTAGATAGACATAATCCCTGATCTGATAACTCAGCCGGCCTCTGCATCCCCAACACAGTTCCAACAGAAACCACCCATGTACACATGCATGTGTGGGTGCCTGTTTCCAGGCATCTCTGGATGCTTTCAGAGATGGCTCAGTGGGGTCATTAAGGGTGGGAGAAGCCACCACTGGCGGAGGGACAGGAGCTTCTGTCTTCTAGGTATGTGTTCTGTCCAGGGCCTCTGGAATGCATTCATGAGAATGTTCCTAAGGGCTGTCTTTGGCTTCAGAATTCTCTTGTTTAGATAGCCTCACACTCTTCAGCCACGTCCTCATTATTGAAGAGATCATTCACCCCTGCTTGTCATGCTTGCTTCTACTCAGACTGTATCTTGCTACTCTAGAAGCAAAAGATCCATGTTGGTGTCCCACTTACGCTTAGACTTCCCATGAACCTCTATCTAAATCTGACATCTGTCTAGGTTGGTGGCATGACTCTCACCTCCTTTCCTGCAGGCTGTGCAGCCTGTGTCTGGGATGGGAGAAAGCCAGCTGGGCCAAAGTTGGCAGGCAGCCCTCTTTGGCTTGTAAACTCACTTGTCGCCAGGATGCAAGAGTCGCCCAAGAGTCTCAGTGGCAAGGAGACAGCCAAGGAAATACTGGAACTTTAGTTTGTCTAGCAGGATTCTTTTGGCTGCTTTCTGAAAACCTCTGTCCCTGGTGTTCTGTCTTATTGAAATTCTAAGGATATATGGGGCACTTATTCATCATCACAGGCAAGAGTATCTTTGGGGAGCCTGCCTGGGACTTAGTGACTAGCTTTCTTAGGACCCTCTGACTGGCTATAACCTTGGCAGACTCAGGCATCCCTCTGAACTTGGCATCCATCCGAACCTGGCAGCAGAATGGAGGGATGCAGGGGGATGGTCAGGGAGGATGTGAGAGGCACAGGCGTAGTGCCCGGCCGAGGGGCCCAGCATTCTGGGTCCCTGACCTACTTTTACTTGATAAACTCATACTGTTTAATTTTTTTTTTCTTCAAAAAGTGAAGTTTAAAAAATGGGTTGGTTTCTGAGGCTCACCTCTCTTTGCTTCCCACATGTTTGCTCAATTTACATACTGAATTAGGAAATCATTTTACCCTCCTTATACCCCCAAGAAATGCTCTTATACTATTTTGTTAGGAATTGGAATCCCTGTCTGGGGCTTAGTTCTTCCGTATCTGATTTATGTTTGGAACTGCCATTGGCAAATACTGCCGGAAAAGTGAGACTGAACTACAAGGCCAAGGGGTGTTGTCACTAGGTGGGGGTGGGGTGTGTAGTCCCATTGGGTCATCAAATGGCAGGGGCTTTGGGTTGTGGAATGACATCATAACTTTAGCACTATTCTTTTTTGTTGTTTTGAGATAGTTTCACATTGTTGCCTGGGCTGGCCTGGAATGAACTCACTGTGTAGCCCGAGCTGGCTTAGAACTCAACTGTGTTCAGGATCACCTTGAACACTCAATTCTCCTTCCTCTGTCCCAAGGACTGGGATTATTGACATGTCCCACCATACCCAACTCTGGTGCCATTCTTCAAAATCTGTCTTTGGGTGTAGGCCTCTGGCCATTAACTTTTGCTTTTTGTTTGATGAGTCCTTGCTTGGTCTTTCTAGCTTGTGGGCCGAAGCTGACCAACTCCCCAACGGTGATTGTGATGGTGGGCCTCCCTGCCCGGGGTAAGACTTACATCTCCAAGAAGCTGACTCGCTACCTCAACTGGATAGGTGTTCCAACGAAAGGTAAGCCAGGACACCAGGCTAACAGCTGGCATCCTCAGGGTGGCCACTCACAGGCACAAATGTCCTGGGTTATGGTGTCTGATCCTGTTTCCCAGTCTGGTTAACGAAACTCAGCTTCACCTCCATCAAGCTCCCTGTGGTGACCTCATTCACTGTGTGTCATTTCTTTGAAAGTCTTATCATATGTAACTGTAGCCTTCCATTAATGACTATCTTCAGCAGCTTCATGCTATATACTACTGATGATATAGTTATACATCCCTGTCTCAACTTAATGGGAAGTATCTTAAGGATGAAGATTAGTATTCTTCACTGTGCTGAGATTTTTTTTTTTTTTTTTTTAAATATGGGCGCTTGACTCTAGGTCTGTGTGTGCTAAGCAGTAACTATTAAATGTGACCTCATCAGCATAGGTGTGCCAACAGGAACATGGCTAATTTAGACATGGCAGGGGTAATTTAGAATTAATAACTCAACAAGTTGGCTAGCCTTGCTTGTCAGAGAGACCCACTTATATTTGAAGACTATAAGCAAAAACTATCCTTATTGATTTTAACATTTATTTATTTCATTATTTTATATGTATGGGGTATGGGTATTTTGCCTGCATATATGTATGTGTATTACATGTATGCTTCATGCCCTAGACAGCCAAAAGAGGGAGTCAGATCCTTTGGTACTAGAGTTATAGATGGCTGTGAACCTTCATGTGGGTGCTGGGAACTGAACCCTGGTCCTTTGTAAAGAGTAACATGTACTCTTAACTGCTGAGCTAACTCTCCAGCCTCTATATCTATCCATCTCTATCGATCTATCATTTTGAGACAGTGCTTCATAGCTCAATGGTGTTCAATGGACTGTATAGCCATTGTGCTAGAATTACAGGCATCTATCACCATGCCCAATGGTTTTGGTTGGTGCTGGGATCCACCTAAACAGGTACAACTGAGGGACATCCTTACTTCTTCTTACATTGTAACTTTTTTTTTTTTTAACTTCTGGATTTTGGCTGTTCTCAAAGTCTGTTTCTGGTTTATGACACTGGGAAACTAGGATTGAGATCTAGTCCCTAGGAGACAACTTCAGGTACAGCAAGAGTGCTGGCCTTTGGTCTGGTCTCTGTTTCTCAGGCTGTGACCTGGGGATGACAGCCTGGACTGGGAAATTCACATTCTCTGTATGAGATTCCTTATTCAGATAGGTATTGGTTGGTTTTCTCTTTGGTTGAGCAGCCTTTTGTTCCTGATGGCTCATCCAGGACTGCCCTTGTCTTTCTTGTCCAGTGTTCAATGTGGGAGAGTATCGCCGAGAGGCTGTGAAGCAGTACAGCTCTTACAACTTCTTCCGCCCCGACAACGAGGAAGCCATGAGAGTCCGAAAGTAAGCCTGAGCTGCAGTGGCTTTCCTTCTGTGTGTGTGTACACTCAGGTGGAGGCCTGAGGATGATCATGTATGTTCCTTGGGCACTGTCCACTTCACAATTAAATGTATCTATACATGTAGGTGAGTGTGAGTGGGTATGTGTATCCCTAACTGTGGATGCCTGAGGATGTCAGGTGTATTCCTTTATTGTTTCTCTATTTTGGGGGACAGGGTCTCTTTTAAAAATTATTTTATGTGTATGGTTTTTTTCCTGCATATATGTTAGTGCCTGGTGCCTGGGGAGGCCAGAAGAGGGCATTGGATCCTCTGGTACTGGAGTTAGAGGAGGTTGTGGTCTTCCAAGTGGGTGCTGGGAATCAGACCCAGGTCCTGGAAGATCAGCAAGTGCTCTTAACTGCTCAGGTGTCTCTCCAGCCCTTAGACAGGGTCTGTTGATGAACCTGGAAGTAGCTTGAGGGGGCCAGTGAGCTCTGTAGACTTGCCTGTCTCTACACCCCTAATACTAGGGTTACAGAAAGTGGCACCATGCCTGGCATTTAGGTGAGTGCTGAAAATGCAAACTCATGTCCTCATGCATGTGTGGCAGGCAACCAACTCCACAGGCCTCTTTTTAGAGGCAGGGTCTGTTACTGTGGAATTTAGCAAGTAGGCTAGACTGGCTTGTTGCCAGTGAACCCCAGGAGCCACCTCCCTGACATTGGGAGGTGTACAGCACCAAATCCAGCAGCTGCTGTTTCCTCCTCCTCCTTCTCCTCCTTCATGTAGGTTCTGCGAGTCCAACTCAGGCTGTTGTGTTTGCAAGGCAAACACTTTACTATGAGCTGAGCTATCTTCCCACCTTGAGGCTTCCTTTGTTTTGAAGCTGGATTCTGTAAGAGGAAGAAAAGGCCAGTGTGCATGCATGCTGCTCTTTGCTGGTGGCCATTATACCTAGCTAGTAGTAGGACAAGATTCTTGGCCTCTCTATGACTGGCTGCTTTGATCTGAGCCTCCTGAGACAGTTCAATAGCAGCCACACACCAGAGCTCAGGAGCAAACAAAGTCCCTTTCATTGGAAATCATCAGTTTGCATTTGCAAAAGAGTTCTTAAGCTGCAGGTGATAGGGTGGTGTTTTTCCCTTCTGTTTGGTGCTAGAATGAGCTGGGTGTGGGAAGAGTTCCCGATCTCTGATGCCAGGCACAGCCCCAGGCATGCCCAGTGAGACTCTCTGTGTGTGCTCTGGCATCCACTTTTTATTTTATTAGTACTGTTATTTTGTTTTGTTTTAAGTTAGGTTCTTGTTATATAACCCTGACTAGCTTGGCCTTATATAGTTCAGATTGGCTCAGATCTGTGTTCCTGCCTTAGCCTCCAGAGTACATCTATTATGCGAGTATTTTTGCCACCCTCTCTGCCCAGCACTGGTTTTTATTTTTAATTTTTGAGATAGGGTCTTATGTAGCTGAGGCTTGCCTTGCGCTTTTTATGTAGCTGAGGTTGAGCCTCTGATCCTCCGGCTTCCACTCTTCAGTAAGAGGATGATAGACTGTGCCACCAAACCTGGTTTTATACAGTGCTGGGGACTGAACCCATGGCTTTATTTATGCATGTTAGACAGGCACTCTACCAAGTGAGCTATATCTCTTGCTTTTGGCACCAGTTCTTACAAAGCTCCCTAGATTTAATTTCTAAACTGAGCGTGATGCACTGTTTCTATAGTCCCAGCATTCTGGAGGTTAAGGCAGGGAGAACACAAGTTCTAGGCCCACCTCAGCTACAGAGCAGGTTCAAAGCCAGACTGGATAACTCAGTGAGGCCCTGCCTCAAACTAAAAGGAAAAAAAGGCTGGAGTTGCAGTTTCGTCGTAGAACACTCACTTAGCTTTGATTTTGGTTCCCAGTACCACAAAAGAAAGACCAATAATGAAAGATTTAAAAAAAAAAAATTAAAGAGGCCCATGCATGGTAACTGGTGTCTACACTGGAGAGCTAAGGTGAGAGGATTGTTGGGAGTTTGAGGCCAGCTTGAACTACAGAGTTGTATGTCAACCTGAGCAGCATAGCTAAGACCTTCTTTGAACAAAACAAAACAACCCACAAAACCAAGTACAGATGTTCCTCAGGGAAATTGATCCCATCATGTAGCCAGTCATGATGGCTGCTTCCCTCAGCAGTGTAGAGGTGGGTGTCTGTGCTGGTCCTCAGGTCAGAGGCCCCTGACCTAAAGAGGCCCTGGCTAGCAATGAGCAGCTTGGAACTGAAACTTAACTTCCGTGTGGGTCACAAGGGATAACGGCTGCTTGGCTGGGCCTGCTCTGACCGGTGCTTTCCCTCTTGTGTGTTTGCAGACAGTGTGCCTTAGCTGCTCTGAGAGATGTCAAAAGTTACCTGACAAAGGAAGGAGGACAGATTGCAGTAAGTTTGGGGACACCTCTGTCCTCATTGGCACAAGCAGTGTGGAGAGCTACTATAGAGTAAAACCAAGGACAAATGGCTATAGGGGTTGGAAGAAGTGGCCCAAAGCAGCTAATACTCAGGACTATATCTTGGGATGGATGTTGGGACATAGCTCTGTCACTCACCTGTTTAATTGACGTCTGGGTACCACCTCTACTCTATTGCTGCCAGCCACAGCAGCCAGGGGTCATTTCTTGGTCTCCATTGTATGTTACTGCTTGCTAGTTCCTCTGCCCGCTGCTGGGCCTGAGCCTGTGGGCAGAGGGTGAGGAGGGAGCCTGGGAGCACCATGGAGAGGTTAGGGAACAGGGCACACACTCTGTCTAGAAGGAGGAATTTTGGGCTTATTTCTGGAAACAACTCATTGAATTCTTTGTGGGTTGGTTAAGTGTTATTACTAGTTTTTCTGAGCCTTCTTCCTCTCTGTCAGGTTTTTGATGCCACCAACACTACAAGAGAGAGGAGACACATGATCCTTCATTTTGCCAAAGAAAATGACTTCAAGGTGAGCCAAACCTGCCTCCCCAGCAAGTTCAGAGAGGAAGACTCCTTGGGAAGAGCTGATTGCCTGACTCTGGCTTCAGCCTCTTTCTGTCAAGTTGTTGGTGAGGCAGGGTTGTTGGAACACACAGGCTGGCTTCAAACTTGCGGCAATCCTTCTGCCTCAGTCTGCTAAGTGTTGGGATTTGCAGATGTGAGCCATCACTCATGGCTAGTTGCCCACATTTTGCTGCCTTAAAACAAGAGCTTCCCTGTGGCAGGATGGAGCCCTCCCTCCCTGGGGGAAGGTAAAGGCCATGGCCATGAAAAGTTGGGAGGTTTATGGAGAACTTTCCCAATATGCTCCCCCCCCCACAAAGGAACAATTGCTTCTTGTGCTAAAGCACGCACACACACACACACACACACACACACACACACACACACACACACACACACACAGGTTTTACCGAGACATAATGAGCATCTTTATATTTTGTTCTTTATACTTTGTCCTTGGCTCCCTTTTCTCTGATTACTGGTCCTTGTTCACTCCCCAAAAGTCACCTGTCCATCCCATTAACCTGTTGTTCCCCAGCCCTGCTGTTGTCATGAGACCTGCCTCCTCCCCCACACGTTTAAATCTAGATTTTGCATATAAAAGGAAGCATGAGTTTGAGTCCAGCTTACTTTGCATCTCCCCAGCCCCATCATTTTCCTGCTGGTTTCGTATCATAGTTGGCCTTTTGTGGGTTGTTTTTACCTTTTTTGTCTTGTTTACTTCCTCCAGGCATTTTTCATTGAGTCCGTGTGCGACGACCCTACTGTTGTGGCCTCCAACATCATGGTAAGACAATTAGGGAGTCCTGTTTGTATATGGCCGTTTGTACTGTGAGGTCATTTGCCATCTCTGTTGAGATATGGTAGATTGTCAGGGAATGGCTTCACCTGGTGTCAAAGGCTGAGTGATGATGGAGTAGCCAGGGGTGATGAACAACTCATCCTGACATACAGAGAGGCCATCCAGATGTTCACTTCTTGCTTTCCAGGTCCCTGGTAGGGAAGGATGCTTTTATGTAAACCAAAGCCTCCAAGGCTTTGTCCCAAAGACAAAGTTCCCAAGTTTGGGAAGAAAGGGTGTAGTGATGTGCCCCGTCCCTGTCAACTCTGCTGTGCCAAGGGTTGATTGTCCAGATAATCAAGGTCGTTGGCAACATCATTTGATTTAGCCTTTGTTTTCTTACTTGATAACAATAGATCACAAACAGAAATGAGTATTACAAACTTTTTCACAGGCCAGTTTTGTTATGTGTATGTATGTGTATACGTGTGATGAGAGTGGGCACATGGGTCACAGTAAGAATGTAGAGATCTGAGCTGTCTCACCAACTCAGAATTTCTTACGGTTTTAGATCATTTTCTTTTCAGTTTTGTTATTGTGTCTTTGGGGCAAGAGTCTCACACTAGCCCAGCCTGTCCTGGAACACTATGTAGCCCAGGCTGATCTTGATTTTGAGGCAAGGCTCCTGCCCTGGTCCTCCAGTGCTGGGATTATGGATGTGAGCATCACTTCTGATTTCCAGTTTGTTCATATTGGAATAGGACATATTTATAAAGAAAACCAGTGTTTCATAGGTAAGGGATGTAGGTGATGTGACTGCGTGCACACATGCTTTCTTCCTTCCTTCCTTCCTTCCTTCCTTCCTTCCTTCCTTCCTTCCTTTCTCCATCCATCCATCCATCCATCCATCCATTCATTTCCTTATTTATTTATTATATGGGGACAAGGTTTCACTGTGTAACCCAGGCTGGCCTTGAACTCAAGGTATCTTGTTCCCTCTCCCCCTGAGTGCTGGAATTACGGTGTGTACCACTATACCCTGCCCAAAATACATATTACCTTTAAAGGGACACTAAACATTTGTAGCTTCTTTTATCGGTCTTTTTCTTCAAGTTCGAGGAAGGGGAAGTGTGTGCTCACAGAGGGCTTCGCGGTGTCTCTTTGGTTTTATTTTCCCTGCTCCACTTGATAGTGAAGTATGGTGCAGCTGTGAAATCATTTCCCCATTGAGTAGTTGCTGCTGTGCTTAGATGAGGGTTGTCTAGTAGTAGCTTTTGTTCATTTACATAGTTAGCTATTGGCCTTGATCCTCTGTGTTCAGAAATCTTTCTCTGATTAAACCTAAAAGCAGTTTTGCAGATTAGGTCCAGGATTTGTGACCCATATTTATGTTTCTGTTGTACAATTCACACAATATGCAACTGACCTTTATAGCTATTTTTAGTGTGCTGTTCAGCAGCACTAAGTACATTCAAATTCTTAGGCAACCATGTTTGTGATGTGGCTTTGTTGGTAGAGTGCCTGTCTACCTCGTAGGAAGCCGTGGGTTCAGTCCTCTGCAATATGTAAATTGGGTGTGGTAGTAAATACTTGGAATTTGTGAGATGGAGACAGGAGGATCAGAAGTTCAAGGTCATCCTTGGCTATGTAGTGGGTTTAGGGGAAACTTGAGGTACATGGGAGCCTGTCTCAAAGCAGGCAAACAAAATAAACATAAAAGCAAAAAAGTTGGAACCACCTGCCAACCATCTCCAGGCCTTCCCATCTTCCTGTCTGCCTCATAGTTGTGGAAGCATAAGATAGAGCAATCCTGACAGCAGGCATGATGGTGCCAGCCTAATAATTCCAGCACATAGTGGGCAGGTTTTAGAAGATTTGAGGCTGTTCTGCTTTATATAGCAAGTTCTAGCCCAGTCAAGTCTAGATAATAAGACCTCAAAAGAGCAAAAGTCAGTCTGAGTTTCACTCACATCTACCTGGGTTTCTCCATATAATTGTCCAATTATGGGGGACTCCTTGTCCCAGAGGGGCAGCTCTGAAAGGTGGAGGTGTACTGGGTCTGGTCATCACACAGACCAGCATAGGTGGACCATGCTTCCATTGGAACAGATGAGGAGGGAACATTGCCTTTTGTAACTGAAGGTATGCTCCTGGTGTGCTGCTGTGTAGCTTTGCTGAGTCGAAGGCCAGGCTGACTCCGTTATTGGACTGACCCATCTTAGTGTATAGTCCAGATGTGTTCCTCATGGGGTCTCCGTGGGTTTCCTGTGTCTGTCCTTCATGGGCACCCTCCCTGTGTAACCAGAAGTCCGTGAGACAAACCTCCTGACCCTCATTGTTTTTTTCCCTCTTAGATGCTGGGTCGGATAATTTTTATTCTGAGCATTTCTGGGCTTTCCCCATTTGAAAGCCCAAATCCTGTTTAATCTAAGCAGAAAGCCTTTCAGTGTGATTCATCAGCTGCTCTTTGTGATGTTACAGGAAGTTAAAATCTCCAGCCCGGATTACAAAGACTGCAACTCGGCAGAAGCCATGGACGACTTCATGAAGAGAATCAATTGCTATGAAGCCAGCTACCAGCCTCTTGACCCTGATAAATGTGACAGGTGATTCACAGAGGTTACCATCCTCAATTATCCACACAGGGGCTTGAAATGTTTGTCTCCTTGACAGCTGTCTCCATAAAATATGTCTGTAAACTCTAAAAATGGCTTTTTGAGGGTCTCTGAGGCCCTGCCCTTTGGTGGAGGAGCTATTAGCAATTGTTGGCTGTTGAGGGAGGAAGGGTTCCTCTCTTTTGGGACATGATTGCTGCTAGGTTGGGATGCCCATGCCCCAGGGGATGTCCTCACCGCCATGCATAAAGGGCTGCACTAATAATAAGACATATGAGATGGGGACATTTAGAGGGAGATAGTGGTGGATAAGTAGGTTCAAAATGAGGGGTAGCTCAGCAGTTAACACATACTGCTTTTCCCCATGACTAGAGTTTAGTTCCCAATAGCTACATCAGGCAGCTCACAGCCAATTGTAATTCCAGCTGCAGGGAAATCAGATGCCTCTGGCCTCCATAGGTTCCTGCTTTTATATGCACATATGCCCCTTATTCCCCCAATTAAAAAAGTTTTTTAAAAAGTATAAATGTATAGGCCCGGTGGTGGCGCATACCTTTAATCCTAGCACTCGGGAGGCAGAGGCAAGTAGGTCTCTGTGAGTTTGAGGCCAGTCTGGTCGACAGAGCAAGTTCCAGGACAGCCAGGGTTACATAGAGAAACCCCCACCCACATAAAAAAAGTATAAAGGTATGAACCTGTCTTCTTCAGCTGTTCTCTACCTAAGAAAAGATATTTACAGGGTTTTTTATTTGTTTGCTTGTTTTGACTGGGTCTCACTATAGATAGCCCTGGCTGGGCTAGAACTAGTCATAGATCTGCCTGCCTCTACAAACCCAGTGCTGGGATTAAAGGTGTGTGCCGCCATGCCCAGCTAGGTTTCCTTTTCTTTTCCCCAAACAAATATACAGTTATTTATTTGCTTGTGTTTGTGCTTTGTGTCTCTGTGTGTGCATACATAGATAGGCACCATAGCAGACATCTGAAGGCCAGGGAACAACTTTTGGGAGGTCTTTCTCTCTCCTTCTACCTTGTGAGCTCAGGGGATCAAACCCAGGTCGTCAGGCTTGGTGACAAAGCAGCTTACTTTACTCTGGGCCATGTCACTAGCCCCTCCACCTCGATCTTTGAACAGTCTCCCTGAACTTGGGGCTCACTGATTTGGCTAGGTGGACTGACCCACCTGTGTCTGCCTCTCCAGCTCTGGGATTACAGACCATGCTGTGCCTTGCTTTTTTCAGAAGGTGCTTCTATCTGAACTTGACTTACACACAGGGCCTGCGCTTGTACAGTCCTGAGGGAGCCATCTCTCCAGCTATATTACCTGGCTGGAACAGCCTGGCTGTGGGGATTGTTGCTCTCCTTTACTCTCTCACTTCTAGGGGAGACTCACAATCAGTCACTGTTATAGGCCTCCAGGAAGCCAATATTCTAGAAGCAGGCTGGGCCTAGTGTGAGGCTTGAGTGGTGGTCTTCACTGAAGTTTCTTTGCAGGGACTTGTCACTCATCAAAGTGATTGACGTTGGCCGGAGGTTCTTGGTGAACAGAGTTCAGGACCACATCCAGAGTCGGATTGTGTACTACCTAATGAACATCCACGTGCAGCCCCGTACCATCTACCTGTGTCGGCATGGCGAGAATGAATACAACCTGCAGGGCAAGATTGGGGGCGACTCAGGCCTGTCCAGCAGAGGCAAAAAGGTAGGGGAGAGAAAAAGAAAATATGGGCTAGGGACTAACTGGAGGCAGGAAGGTGATAGCTTCCACCTTGTTGTGTAGAGTAGAGGGTCCTTGGGAGGGTGGGGTGTTGTGGGTTTTTTTTTTTTTTTTTTTTTTTTGCTGTTTTTGCCTTATTGTACTGTGTGTCTATATGTGTACATGTGAACGTGCAAGGGGAAGGTAGAGTCAGGTCTCTTGTACTCTGTTAAGGTTTGAGTGACACTGGAGGTTTGGATGGTCTTGGTGGCTGCCAACAAAACAAAACCTATGGGAGGAACTGGAGTTGGGGGATGACCTCTGTCTCCTGTGTTTCTTCCCTCAGTTTGCCAATGCCTTGAGCAAGTTCGTGGAGGAGCAGAATCTGAAGGACCTCCGTGTGTGGACAAGCCAACTGAAAAGCACCATCCAGACCGCAGAGGCTCTGCGGCTCCCCTATGAGCAGTGGAAGGCGCTCAACGAGATTGATGCTGTGAGTCCCAGGCCCAGGCTGTGGGGAGGCATGGCTGGAAGGGGAGTTCTTCTCTCCAGGGGATTCTGGAACCCTGGTGGCTTCCTGAGACCCCATTTATTTGAGGTGGCGCTATGGGTGAGTTTCCTGGCGTGAATGTTGTTCTCCCTGACAGGGTGTGTGTGAGGAACTAACCTACGAGGAGATCAGAGACACCTACCCTGAGGAGTATGCATTGCGTGAGCAGGACAAATACTACTACCGATATCCCACGGGCGAGGTGAGCAAGAGAGAGTCCATTCTCTTGTCTACTGGCCCTTCTTTATAATGGTCAGGAGCTATGGCATGGGTGGTGTACGGAGGTGGCTGAGAGAAGGCCTTGGGGGGCCCAGCGGGACCAGGTGAGGCCCCACAAGGCCTCTACAACTCACTCCATCTCTCACCAGTTCTGCAAGCTCATCTCTGCTGTGACTTTGGTCCTAAATCTCACTAAAGGGAACCCTGTAAAATCCCCAAGGAAAGCGCATTGTATTTCCCACATGGAACAGTGAGAAGTCTGTATATCTATCTGTCTCTAATGTGTGTGATGTGTGACAAAAAGCAAAGAGAATACCTGGTGATTCACTCCAGACCATAGCTTTTCCTGGATGGTAGGACACGTGGTAGACAGGCTGGTGGCAAGGATGTCATGTTAAGGTTAGATGGCTTGTGCCAGGTCTAGGCCGATGTTGGTAGAGGGAATAGCTGAGCAGGCAGCTTTTCTTGAGTTGGAATGAAGTGTGCTGAGCCATTTGTACTCTGGGAGTTGATCCAGGCTGCTGTGTTGACACCTAGTGGGTGTCCTCCTGAGCATTGTCATAGTTCCCGGTCCTGGTGGGCCACGTGCTGTCTTCTGGTCTCACTCTGGTCTGCACTCCCTATAACTCTGGTTAGAAAAAGCATTGAAGAGTCATTGTAAGAAGGATCTTTGCTAGTTCTTTACATTGCAGCCTTGTACTCATTGTATATTTCAGACCTGCCTTGCTTGCAAGCTTCCCCAGTGCTGGCATTACAGATGTGTGACACCATACCTGGTGACATTTTTGTTGTTTGAAACTGGATCTTCCAGGCTGCCATGGGTTCGTATGAATCCTCTGGCTTCAGCCAAGTGAGTGCTAAGGATTACAACAGATGTGCACCACCCATATTCCAAAAGGAGATTGCAGATGTGTTAACAGTTAGTCTAGCTTCTAGCTCTGGTGGCCACACACTTGTTGCCTCTAGAGTTGCCCATTCTGAATGGTGCATAGAAGGAATCATTCAGTGTATGTAGATGGTGATGCTTAATGGCCTCCACTTGACATACAAGTGTTTGAGATTTTCCCATGTGGTGGCATGTGCCTGACTTATTTTCTTTTAATGGTTGCCTGAGTAATAGTCCATGATAGAGTCTGATCTTTCTCCAGTGCTCAAGAGGAAGGAATTCGGACAGACAGGATTGCAGGCTTCCCATGTTTCCTAGGAGTAGTATTTCATTAAATGCAGAGCTGAACACTTAGAAGGAGGGATGTGTGCATGTGGGGTGGGGTGGGGGTGGGGTTGTGAGCTGGTCAATGATGAAGGCTGCAAATGATCGCAGGACTCGTCCCTGCCTATCCTCTCCTAATGTGCTATCCCATCCCTTTGTTCTCAAGTCCTACCAGGACCTTGTCCAGCGCCTGGAGCCTGTGATCATGGAATTAGAGCGCCAAGAGAATGTGTTGGTCATTTGTCATCAGGCTGTCCTACGTTGCCTACTGGCCTACTTCCTGGACAAGAGTGCAGGTATTGAGGGCAAGTCATGCACAGGAATGAATGAAGGAAGAAGGAAATGGGCCCATGAGTGCAAGTGGCAGAGGACCCATCTTCCCATACTCTGCTTTGTATCTGTATATGGATCTGCCTCACAGCCAGCTGAGGTGTCTCTACTGCTCCCCATTGAACTTGCTCAGTGGGCTCCATCACTTCATAAACCAGCCTGAGAATACTCAAGCCTCCATCTGACCAAGGGCCTTTCTCCATGTGACCATGAGTTAGGCTTGAGGTTCTCACAGTGAGCCTAGGGATGCCCCCGAGCGTCATCCTTCACTTCAAGTCTCTTATTTAACTTATGTCTCATTTCAGAGGAGATGCCATACCTGAAATGTCCCCTTCACACCGTCCTGAAACTAACACCTGTGGCGTATGGTGAGTAGCAGCCCCTGAGGTTTCCTGGTGGCTATGGGGCTGCCGATGAGGTCGATTTCTTTAACTAATGGAAACCATTTTCTTCATCTTTCACCTCCAGGGTGCCGCATGGAGTCCATCTACTTGAATGTAGAATCAGTGAGCACACACCGGGAGAGATCAGAGGTGAGTTAGGCTCAGATGCATGGGACCCTTGGGAACTCCCATGTCTGGTTTTCTTCTGGAGGGTTCTCACTGAGTTTCTTTGGTGCCCACTGGCCAGCTACCATGCTCCACACCTCTGTTCCTAGCCTGTTTTTCCTGTGGCTTCATGGGATTTGTTTCTTTTCTTTCTGCCCATGGCCTCCCCCCCACCCCATTTCTACTTGACTGGGAAGAGCGAATTAAATGGAGTTACTTCTCTCAAACACTGCCCTAGCACAGTAGCTGTTTCCACTTCAGGAACAAAGCTATGCCTTCTCAAAAGCACCAGGAGGCTGGCTCAGAATTGGCCAGTCAGCAGTACCATCGCCATGCACTTAAGCTTGTAGTTAGCAAAGGTTTGAGATAGGAAGCAGGGCTAGAGCATGGAATCCCAAGGGCCTCGAGGAATGGTCTTCAGGAGACTCAGCACCTAGCTGTTACAGTACTCCACATCAGGGAGGTCTGAGATTTTGCCTGGGAGGGGGTGTATGGTCATGTTGAATCCCTTACTGGGCAGATTGCATATCTGTCCAGGTCTATGTTGTGAAAGTGGGTTTAAATTTGCTTTATGCAGGCTGTCAAAATACAACACATTGCCAGTGTAGTCAGACCTTCCTCTTACACCGAACTTGACTTTCTGTCTGTGGAGTCCGCAAAACAGGTGACTTCCCCATTCCCAAGAAGCTTGGCCGTCAGACTTTGGTAGGAAGGGTCCAAGGGGTGTCAGCCAGTTTACTGCCCAGCTTGCACTGTGGACTACAATGGAAGAGGACTGTGTCCCTGGGCTGCCTCGCCCTGTCTCCTGGCCCCACCCCTCTGAAACAGAGCATCTGGACGATGTGCTTATTTAGCTGGATGAGGATAGTCCCAATGTGAGATGGGCTCCAAGGGCCTCAGAATACTTCCTTGTTGAGTGTTGGGGCTGAAGCTGCCCTGGATGTTGAGATGCTGGGTCATGCACTGAACCCCAGGAGCCTACTCTCCTGTCTTGTCATTTTTTTTATAGGCAAGGTTGACATCCAGGCTGACAGACCACTGTCTGTTTCCTGCACCTTTGGTCTCATGCTCTTATTCCTAGATTGAGGCTGGGAAGTGTTTGGGGGAGCACAGTGAGTGTATTTCATGGGTGCTTGTGAGTGCTGCAGACCCAGATGGAAGGGAGTTGGCCCTGACACCTTCCCCTCCCTCATCTGTGATCTTAGAGCCAACCATCTCTCCTGGGCCCTCTGTGGGTGGGGTGGCTGGGAGAAAGGTTCTGTTCTCTGACCCTCCTCTCTACTGTGGTCGTAATTATTTTTTCCCTCCCCTGTTTTGCACATAGCGAGAAGCTCTGTGCCAGCAACAGCTCAGGGTCAAGGCCACTCACGTGGGTGTCCCTTACAAATCACAAGAGGAGTGTGTGTGTGGCTTTTCTACCTCCCTCCTTGTAACTGTCGCCTTTTCTCTTTTGTCTTTGTCTGCTTAGGATGCAAAGAAGGGACCTAACCCACTCATGAGACGCAATAGTGTCACCCCACTAGCCAGCCCTGAGCCCACCAAAAAGCCTCGCATCAACAGCTTTGAGGAGCATGTGGCTTCCACTTCTGCTGCCCTGCCCAGCTGCCTGCCCCCGGAAGTGCCCACACAGCTGCCTGGACAAGTCAGTGATTCTGCCTTAATTACCTCCTACAGGGAAGAGTGCACTGGGGAGATATCCCCAGATCTGGGGCTGCATTTGTATTTGCAAGTGAGGATGTGTGCCTGTGTTTAGGGAGGGCCGAATGTGTGATGTGCAGTAGACAGTATTCGTGGGTGTATAGTGTGTATGCGCATTGGGCAGAACATGAGATGCCCTCTCTGAAGATCTTTCATTGTCAACAGTGACTCTGTCCTTTCTCAGGTTATGGTGTTTGTTCTTTATTGAGCAGAATCAGGCAGAACAGGAGAAATGGTAAAATGTCCCAGTCCTTGTGCACATTGGTGAATAGTACCTCTAGACTAGTCTGTACTCTAGCAATTCCCAGTTCAGGAGTCTGTACCTACCTGGGGACCCATATCTCCCTACTCCATCGCTAACTCCTTTGTTATCACCTCTGTGACAGAAAAGAGCTGAGGTCTTCTCACAGAAGAGCCTGTCCCCTGTCCAGAACCAGCATAGCCCTTCCCCTTAGAATCAGTCAGAGCTGGAGAGGCAGCTCTTTCCATCAACTGTGGAGACCCAAGTTCAGATCTCCAGGACCCATGCAGAAAGCCGAGTATGGAGGGGCATGTCTGTAAAATCACTCACTGATGGTGTTGTGGGAAGCAGAAATAGGTAGATCCCTAGAGCCTGACAGGCCAACTAGCCTGGCCTTTGTGGTGAAATTCCAGGACAGTAAGAGACCTCCTTTAAATGTAAGGTGGAAGGCTCCCAGAGATTGACACCCTAGACTGTCCTTTAACGTCCTTGCATGTGATGCTGTATTCATCTGCATCCCTATACATGGATGTGTGTGTGTGTGTGTGTGCACGTACAAGTATACATACATGCACAGGACCAGGCAGCCAGAATAGCCACTTTTTCACGTAGCAGTTATATTAGCAGAGTAAAAATGAACAGCACCCAGCAAGATTCGCTACTTCTCTAGCTTGAAAGATCAAAGGCTGGAAGAATTAGGCTATTGAGCATTCCAATTTGTTTTCAGAAAACCAGTTCTTCAAAGATAGCTAAGAACCTCTGTAAACATGAAATAATAGGCCTTACCCTGATGCCTGGCTGAATTTCATCTCTGTGCTAGACCAACTCTGGCTGTGTCTGCTGCCTACTAGTGCTTCTGTGGGAAACCCCTCCCCCCCCCCCCAGCTTCCCTTTAGCTTTCTGAGGCCTGGAATGTGATATGGAGAGGTTGAGGCCTCCAAAGCTCATTTAACCAGCCCATGCCTCCGTTTCCTAATCTGTGGAATTGGAGAGTATACCCTGCCAAGAGTGGCTCCTACAAGGTGATTTGTGCAGTACATGTAACTTGGGTTCTGGCACAAAGTGAGGGTTGGGCCCAGTAAGATGACAGATTTGCTGAGAGCCAGGAGACCTGACACTGATTGTAGCCCTGCCACTAATCTGAGTGTAGATCTCCCCCCCCCCTTTCTCCACAGATTCTTAGTATATAGTTCATGCTGTCTTTTTATGTAGACTCCAACTTATGGTTGTGTCCTATCTCTGCCTCCCCAGTGCAGGATTTTGCTGTTTTGTGGAGTGAGGACAAGGTCTCATGATGCTTAGAGCTCACCTCAAACTCACTATGTAGTTGAGGAAGACTTGGAACTCCCGATCTTCCTCCTCCCACCTCCCAAGTGCACTGCCCGGCTTGGCAGGTGTAAGATTAGGAATGGGCACAGGACTGGGTGAGAAGACAGTAGACACTCCTTCAGGTCTGAGAGTTTTCTGTTACAGCCAAGCAGAACTAAAATTGCATCACCATGCCACTCTATCCTGGTGCATAGTGGGAGTCCTCTGTTGCAGAGGCCTGAGGAGATTAAGCTAGGTCATGGAGGGCACTGGCAATAGCCCAGCCTTATTCCCCACTTCACAGATGCCTCCGAATTTACTAGGACAGGCTGGGTCAGACATGGGAGGTGTGTGGGGCTCATTTCACCAGCTGCCATCTGGCCTCCTGACTGACTTTTTTCTCTCCTTACCTTGTCTCCCTGCAGCCTTTGCTAGGGAAAGCCTGTCTGTAAGTATTTCCTCCTTGATAATGCTACTGCTCGCATTCACTCTTGCTTGTTTGCCAGTTTGTCTCCTGCCTGATGAAGTATTTAGGATGAGAACAGTTTGTTTGGGTAGAGTGTGAGGCTGTCCATAGAAGAGAAAGAGAGGGGAGGAGAAAATTTCCAAACTTTATAGAGAAGAGAAAGGGGATGTGTTGTGAAAAAACTAACGATGTTCAGCACACTTCAACACCATCATTCATAGAGTATTACTCTCCACTCCCTCTTAGGGCTCTAGGTTATGTCTTTAATAATGGTCATAGACTGGGGCTTCTCATAATGTCAGGTTTCCCTGTTGGGAGTCAGATTTTGATGGTGACTGAAACTGGTGCTTGCTTTGCACTCCCAGAGGAGCATACTTTCATTTTGAAAGCAATATTTATCCAGAGCCTAATAACAAAACATGGGGGTCTATCTTGATGGCCTGGAGGTGTGCCTGTCAGTCCCAACAAGGGACAGTCTCTAGAGACATCCATATAGAGACTGTACATGGGGATCTCACTCCACTGTATCCACAGACCCAAGCTTGAGAAATAGGAGAGTTGTGAATGGAATGGCCTATCCTTTGTGTTTGTGGCCCTTAAATAAGAGATGCACAGAGCAATCCTCATCCTGTTTAACAAATAAGGTCAAGTGACCCGCCCACCCACCAACTGGTAGGCAGTGGGGGCCAGCCTCAGACAGACTTCTCATATGCCCCAGACAGCTAGTGTCTTCCTCCCTGCTAGCTGCTTGGAAAAGTCCAGGTACTGTTTTTCTGTCTCTGATTCTTGGAGCCTGAGGGTACACAAGTAGCTGCTGGTCTGTGGGTTAATTCCCACAGTTTCCCTTGCAGCTGCTACCTGAGGCACAGGGCAGGCCTGGCTGTTAATTTCCCCTCTCCAGAAAGGGATAGTATGCTCACCATCCAGTGTCTATTGTAGACTGCTTGAGGACCAAGGGTTCTCCTTGTAGAACCTTTGGGTTGGAACTTGTGGCTCAGCTTGTCTATTCCCGATGTGAATCTAATAGTACTTTTGTCTGGAATTCCTTTAGTTAAGCAAAAATGTATACTATAGACTCATCATTCCTGCTATGGGCAGATTCTATTCCAGAGACCCAGAATCTAGCCCAACCCGATCCTGTGACCAAAACTATTAGTCAATTATTGTTTTACTGAAATAGTATCATCTTAGTCATCTTATCTAGTCTGGAACTTACTGTGTACCAGAGACCTCAAACTCAAAGCAGTCCTCCTATCTCACCCACCCTCTGAGTGTTTGGATTAGAGGTATGCATGTACTAACTTACCTGGCTTCCAGAATTTATTTTAAAATCCAGACCAAACCAACTCTGCCACAGTGTTAGGGACATTAGGGAAGTTAAACCAGTTATGAGACTTGGACTTCCGCATCTCTAAATGGGAGATTGCTTAGATAATGAAAATATGTATATAACTCATGACAAATATCTAGCACCTAGGAGGGGCCTGATGGGTGATGAGTAGTGTGCCACCACTTCTGGTGTCTCCAGCTTTAAGTGCATTTAGGTGGTCCTTTGTTCCCTCTGCTCTATGCCATTGGATTTTAACTTCTCAGAGCAGCTGGAGCGCTCAGAGGCCTGTTCCTGGTCTTCTGGTAAAACTGAATGATACCCAGACGCTGCTCTCTGTCCTGGGTGCTGTTGCTATGCTTGGGATCCAGGGACCACCGGCCATTCTCACTGCATCTTTCATTTTGAAGTTACAGATGCACACTAAGATGAAGATACCACTCAGGCTGGCAGTGTAGCTCAGTTGGTAGAGGGTTTGCCTAGCATGCAAGAGGCCCTGAGTTTGATTCCCCAGCACTGCAAAAAGCAGGCATGGTGTAATGCATCTGTAATCCCAACACTCAGGAGGAGGCAGGACCAACCAGAAAATCAAGGTTGTCTACTCTACATAGAGTGTTTGAGGCCAACCTGGGCTAAATGAGACCTTATCTCAAAACCAAACAGAAAATACTAAGATCGGCTTTGCTTTCTCCTTTTCCAACCTGTCTTCTTTTTTTTTTTTTTTTTTTCCTCCCCCACTATGCTTGAAAGACGAACTGTCTGTCACATTTTTTCAAAGTTTTCTCCTTACTAACCTGGGAAAGGTAATTGAGCTGGTGCATGTCCCTCTGTTTCCTCCTGCGTCTGAATCATGGCTTTCAGCCACAGGGCACTGTGGCTTGTGGACAGGTTGGCCATTGTGGAGTCTGTCGCTCACGTGTCAGTGCTGGGTGGTCTTTCAAGCAGTGTCATTGATGTGGCGTCCTGTTCCATCCATCTGTGTGTTCTGAGCCAGGCCCCCTGAGGGCATAATGTGGACACTGTTCACCATGTGGCTTGCCACTGTCACTGTTACTTTGTCTTCATGTATGAATGCTGGAGGCCTTGGGCCTGGCATGTGGCAGGAGTACACACGCTCCCCTCTTTGATCCCACTACGTGGCTGGGGCACTACCAGAAGGGACCCTATTTCACACGGGCGCTGCTGCCTGGATTCCCAAGTCTCAGGTAGATGTGAGTGGTGACTGCAGCGCAGCCCAGAACTAAGTGTCGCTTCTCTAAACATCCACAGTTAGGCTCCTGTCTGCCTGAAATCCATCTCTCCATGATCCTGTCCCTGGAGTTTGAGGGCCCACACAGAATACTTTTATTGGGTATTTCTTATTTTGAAGGCTTAGATGTGGGGGGGTTTTAGGGAGAGATGCCTGCGGGCCAGTATTCAAGTCAAGTGACTTAGCATTTTATTTAAAAGGGACCTTGATATCAGCTAATGCTTTGTGAGACTTATTCCTAAGGGGTACATGGGTCAAGATGTGGCAGACTTTAATGGCACAGCCACTACTGGGCCTCCATTGTATGGCCAAGCATCCCACTTGTCTCTTGCATTCTTTGGGACAATGTGGCCAGATTGGGATCCCCTGTAGCTGAGTGCAAGGCTCTGTTAGCTGATTCCAGAGAGGTGCTCTGCTGTCTCAGACAGTCCCAGCTGATCTTGACCTGGCTGTGGCCAACGTGAGAGGGCTGTGTGACACAGAGAGTGGTCTTCAGTTGCTAAAGGAGAGGGTGCATGACTTTCCTATCTGTGCCTCAAGGCCTTTGTCCTCTCTAAGTAGCATTGTCTGAGCTTGGAGCAGCAGTCACGTGCCTGCCGCTGTCCATGCCCTTCTGGCTGGAATCTAAGCTGTAACCCAGGGTGTTTTCTGTCATGTTCTCAGACATACTTGAGCTCTTCCCCATGTTCTGTGATCATCTTCTGCCAGGGGTTTGTTCTTTGGGGGAATGGCGGGAGGAAGTGTCTTGTGGCATGGTCTTGAGCCTCCAGCCTGAGAAGTAGCCGGCTTCGGGTCCTGACTCCCCCTTCCTCTCTTTTGGAAACAGAACATGAAGAGCCCACGGAGTGGCGCCGAGTCTTCCCAGAAGCACTGAAGCTGAAATATGGGTTCCATTCCATTCCTACAGCCTGCCTCGTGCCCACTCATCTACCTGAGGCCAAGTGATCCTAAGTACTTCTGGACTGGGGGACAGTGGAGGTCTGCTGGTTGAAGAGTAGTAGCACCCACTGAGATGTTGGGGTGGCAGAGACAACTAGGAAGTTCTACAGACTCCAGCTTCCCGTGGCAAAGCTGCAGATCTCCCCACCCTTTGTTCTCCTGGGACTTCCAGGGTGTCTGACCTCACAGACCCTTCTGAAGCATGGGGAGGACTGTAGTTCTATAGGAGATGAGATCAGGCCCCTAACTGGGGGTACTGGATGCCACCATGCTGTTCTGTTTTGTTTCTTTGGATCCTGGCCTGGCATGTTGATAGCTGGAAGACAAGATTGGCAGATAATCTTGGAATTCAGAGTGAGTTAGACCCCAGTTGCCAGAGGCTCAGGGATGCTCAAATACTCTTGTGGCTTTTACATCTTGGCTTGGGAAGAGGCCTTACAGATAGGGGACTTGGATGCTTGCTGCGTTGGGTGTGGTGGTTCTCTCCTTTTGAGGAGTTCCTGAGCTGAGGCCCACTGGTCAGCTGAGCAATGGCATGCCCTGGCTCCTCCACCTGTCCACATCCCTTCTAGGTCTCAAGTTAGGGGACACACTGTTTGCCTCAGTGGAAGGAAGCATTTTGCTGATAAATAACTGGGGCCTCCTCATCCCAGGGGCCCTTAGGTCTTCTGTTCTCCAACCTGGGCCTGGAGGCACCCGAGCTAATCCTGTGGCTGGCTGATTTGCACTTTCCTTCCTTTCTTCCTCTTTCCCCCTCCCCTCCCACTTCCTTTCTTCACCTTTTTCATCTTCTTTTTTGGGCAGAAGTGTGACCAAAAGTCACACCCCATTTCAGGAACTTAGATGGCAGGGTGTTGGCCCTTGGAAGCGCAGAGCTGCTGAATGAGAGGAGCTGGAGTGTTTGTGAGATGGGGAGGCTCAGAGCCTTCAACTTCACACTTCACCCTTCTTCACACTTGACTCACATTTCCCAAGAAGCCCAAGTAAGCTTGTTCCAGGCTGCTTGCTCCTAGAGCTGTCTCCGTTTTGGCCTAGTATCTGCTATATGCCTGATACTACCTTTCTGGGCATCCCAAGGAGTTCCCAAGAGTAGAAAACTGTCCTTGTTGGTTTCATGATGTCTGTGACTTTTTTTTTTTTTTTTTTTTTTTTGGCATGGCCTGAAAGCAGTGCTGACATAACTACCTATTGTTTTTGTCTGCCTGTTTCTCCCCGTTTATCCACTCAAGTTCTGGGGGAGGAGAGGACATCCTATGAGCCCTTAAAAGGATGCCCCGCAGCTGGCACTGAAGGTCACTTTCCTTTCTGCCATCTCCTATGCTCCCCGGCTCAGGAGACAGGTCCTGGGGTGACACAAGGATGAGTTTTGGATGCTTTAAAGTCACTCTGATTTTCACAGCTAACCACTCACATTCTCAGTCCGGCCCACTCCCCCTTAAATCTATGGTCACCAGAGAGAGGACTATGTACATAAGACTGGGACTGTTCCCTCTTAGTGACTTGAGTCTTGACAAGGGTATATGCAGGGCACCTGCAAGTTGGGGGGGGGGTGGATAGGACCTTAACAGGACCCAAGCTAGCCTCAAACTTATTGCGGTCCTCCTGTCTCAGCTTCCCAAACCCAGCATTGGGGTTATAAGCTTGAGCCACCATATCTGGTAGTGTGGCTTTGCACAAGTTTTTTAGGTGTCCCCTTGGAGCACATCTACACTCTAGTTACAGAACCAACTCTTAGAACGTAGAGACTCTCAAGGCTGAGACAGGTAGGCGTGGTCACCTGTGTCTAACTTAAGTCAGCACATCAACCGAAAGCTTCACATCTTGTGAAGGAGATCACGAAAGGGGCGGAACACAGCTTGACCTGAAACACAGCGACTGGATGGATGGGGTGGCAGTCACTCACAGAACTTACACACTCCCATCCAAAACAACAAAATAAAATAGGGACCAATATTTTTAACTTTGCATATTTGTTTTGGGGGTGAATGTCTCCCATTCCCTTCAACCATGGCCAACACCCTTCATTTATGGGGGAGAAGAAAAACTGTTGGAACCACACCAATGATATTTTCATTTGTAATACTTGAAATTTATTTTTTTATTATTTTGATAGCAGATGTGCTATTTATTTATTTAATATGTATAAGGGAGCCTAAAAATAGAAAGCTGTACAGATTGGGTTTAATTGTTCATTGGTTTGGAGCCTTTCAATGTGTGATTGATGACTTCTTCATGTTCCGTGTAATTGTCTCTCTCAAGGACCTGGAAAAGAAGCTATGCAAGCTTTTAAACAGGATATGCCTTTCAGAAATTTGTATATTTTGCAGTTGCTAGAACAATAAAAACCTGGTTGAGATATACCGACGAAACTCATTTCTGGGCCTTTTGTGGGCACAAGTGTCAGTATTTTTTTTTTTTAACAATTAGTGTGAGTGAGTGCATGTGTGAGTGTGCAGGAGTGCACAGGTGTAGAGGAAGACTTGGCAGGAGTCATCTCTTCAGCCTCCAGAGGTTGAATCCAGGTCGTCAGACTTGTCAGTGCCTTTACTTGATGAGTCAGTCATCTTGCCAGGCCACAAAGTGTCTTTTATTGATATTTATGGCCAGTGCACTTGCCAGCTCCTCGAAGAACCATGTGTCACCTTCCTTTAAACAGGACACAACAGATTGTCAAGTTTGTACATTTCAGAACTAATAAAATATGTTAATTTTAAATTAATAGACTTTTGTTGGTGGTTTTTTTTCCCTTTTTGACAGAATAATAATATAATATATACATAGCCTAGGCTGGCATCAAACTTCTGATCTTCCTGCCTCAGTCTCCTGAGTGTTGGGATTATAGGCGTACAGTACCACACCTAGGCTAGACTCCATTAAACAAAAAAGCCCATGTTTCTGTGTGTGCAGGTGTGTGTGCCCACCTGGAGGGGTCAGCTGATAACTCCAGGTGCTGATCCTTGCCTTCCACCTTGCCAGAGACAAAGTTCCTTGATTGCTGCTGACTATGCTAGGTTAGCTAGCCCAGGACCAGAGGATTCCTGGTTCTCCGCCATCCCCTTCCCCCATCTCACCACAGGAGCACTGAGACTCAGCTTCAGTGGGTGCTGGGAATCTGAACTCAGGTTGGTAACAGAGTACAGCAAGTACTTTACTCTAGTCATCTCAGCCCCTCCACTCCCTGTCCTAGAGCTAGAGGTTGAATTTAGGAATTCACAGGTGTTGGGTAAGAGCTGTACTACTGATATTTCCCAACAAGCTTGATGACCTACACGGTGAAAGAAAACCATCTCCTACCAAGTTATCCTCTGGCTCCTACACATGCTCTGTCAGCATGCCTGTGCCCCTCTTTCCTCAAATTACTTTCAAACTTCAACCACTTCTCTGTCCTTATTGACAGCCAAAAGTTAAGAGCTTGTTTTTGTTTGTTTAACTCCCAAGAGTCAAGATCTTCATCTCTACAGATTGAAGAAAGTTGAAGGCTGGATGAGAATGCATATCCAGTTTAAACCTTACATACACAGAAGTTGCCCTGATGCCCAAATCCTTTCCACTCTAATAACCCTAGCAAAGAGAACAAACAGCCCAGGGGAATCTCCATGCTGAAGTGGCTCCTGGAGCAATTAGAAACTGCAATGGGACAGAGAGCTGTAGACTTCCAGTCTATCTGACTCCCAAGCTGCTCATTGGTTGTTGGGTATAGGGGATAGATAGAGCTTTGCAGATTATCTTCTGGGATAAGACTACTAGGGCTATGGATAGAGCATTTGCTTTGTTTCTGCAAGGCCCTAAGTTTTATCTCTAGCATGCTTCTTTCCCTGATTGGATGACGGTTAACATAAATTTTAAAAAGCTAAATGTGGTGGATATACCTGTAATCACAGCACTTAGGAGTCTGAGGAAGGAGGATCATGAATCTGAGGCCAGCCTGGACTACATAGTGAGAGTCTGGCAAAAATAAAAATAAATAAATAATAACCTCCAGAGCTATGGATAAAGAAGATATGGCTTATAAGACACAATGGATTTTTTTTCAGCCATAAAGACCAAAGTTTGTTATTTGCATAAAAATAGATGCAGCTGAATAAAATCATTTTAAGTAATCAAGTCAACCCCAGACATTGAATGTTTTCTCCAGCTTGTGGATCCTAGGCAGGCAAGTGTGTGGCATATTTTTTTAATGATTGATGTGGGAAGGTCCAGCCTAATGGTGGTAGTGTCACCTCTGGGCTGGTGATTCTGGATTATGTAGAAAGCCAGCTGAGGGAGCCTTGAGGGACAAGTCAGTAAGCAACAATCCTCTATGGTCTCTGCATCAACTGCCCCCCCCACCTGCTTCCTGTTTTGAGTTCTGATTCCCTTTAAACTCGCTTAATCTGAAATAAACCCTTTCCTCCCTTGTTTTTGATCATGGTGTTTTCTCATAGCAATAGAAAGCAAACCAGGACACAGTCCATCAGACCTGGAGGAGCTAGTCACATTGTATCTGTAGTCAAGAGCCAGAGTCAGATGCTTGCTCACTTTGCTTTCTCCATTTTATTTAATCTAGCATCCCTTGCCCAGGGAATGGTCCCTCCCACAATTAAAATGAATCTTCCCATATAACAAAGATACTCCTTAATAGACATGCCCAGACTATCACATCCTAAGTGAGTCTAGATTCCAACAATTTGACAACACTAGCCACTACACTGTCTATGGAAACACAGCAAACTAATGGGAAGGTGACAGCTTTAAAATGGGAGGGCAAGTGGGGTAAGGGGAGAAATATGCTCAAAGTGTGTGTGTGTGTGTGTGTGTGTGTGTGTGTGTGTGTGTGTGTATATATATATATATATATTTAGATGCAAATGTCCTTGTGCAACCCAGGACCATATACTATGAATACATGCCAATTAAAATATTAAAGGGCAAACAATAGTCTGATATGATTAAAAACCCCACGAACACACATTGATCTAGTCAATGCTCCCTGTTACCTTAATTAGCTGACCTAGTTTTCCAGTACGGTTCACTAAACAACTCCAAGTAAAGACAGTCTTAGCTGTGTTTGGTGAGGAGCCGAAAGGGAGGCTGAAGCCCAGTGAGGCACTAATCTTGCCTGATGTTTCTCCTAAGCTTGGGGCAGGAAGCACTTGGTCTGAGCCATCTAGACTCAGTTCTCAGTAAAGACAGACAGATCTGACATCACTTCCCTTGCAATGAACGTTTCTAGGCAGCCACATGCTTACTCCACACTCTTACTCCATCTGACTCACTCACTGAAGCCTTCACATCTTATTCTGTCAGCCAAAGCTACTGGACATGGACACTTGTTTCTGCCTTTGGGAGTGAGAATATTCATTGTTCATTTGGCCCTGGTGTTGTGTGTGCCTTGTCCTTTGAACAATGTGCTTTACCCCATAGCTAATGGGGCCTTGCTTGGGGACAACCCTGACTATGCCAATCCCCACTTGTCAGCCCTTTTGACCTCTCTGCTGGGATCCCAGCCAAATTGGATTATGTCTGAGTGGTTAGATGCCACAACTCATCGGTTTGAATTCAGTCACTTGTCATCAGAGTTGCACAACACAGTTGCCTAGCAAGATCTCACTCCAGGAGATTTATTTATTTATATATTTGTGTATTTATTTATGTGTGTGAGTTTGTGTGGTATTAGGGCCATGTGCACAGAGGTCAGAGGATCTGCCTTATTTCCTTGAGCCAGGGCCTCTTATTGAACCTGGCGGTAGGGTAGCAACTGCCAAGCCTCAGTGAGCCTCCTGTCTTTGCTCTGTACAGTGTTGGGATTACAGGGTGCATGTGGCCAAGCTCTCTGCCTTTTTAAAATGTGGGGCTGGGGATTTGAACTCAGGTCTTCAGGCTTGTGTAGCAAGCACCCTTACCCACTGAGTCACCTCCCTATCGAGATTTATAATGTGAAGATCCAAAGCATTCTGTGTTGGAGAGAGGCTTGCAATGTCCTGTGTGATTCTGAGAGAGACTGGTAGAGAATCACTGGTCCAGAATGAGCATTATAGGTAAGGGAGAGTGGAGTGTATTCACCTATATAAGGTATCTAGACAGTCATAGAATATTGGTTCATATAACAGAATGGTGATAGCTAGGAGCTGGGGGGGGGGGAGGGAGCTATGGAAATTGAATGAAGTTTCTATTATAGAAGACAAAAAGTTCTAGAGATCTGCTGTGTAAGATATCTCTGAAGTCAATGGTACAGTATTGTGTACTGTGTGTGTGTGTGTGTGTGTGTGTGTGTGTGTGTGTGTGTGTGTGTGTGCATGTCTGAGTGTATGTCTGTGTACCACATGTGTACCGGAACCTGAAAAGATCAGAAGACATTTTGGATTTCCAGGAACTGGGGTTGGAGTTGGTTGTTAACTACCATGTGGATGTTTGGAATAGAACCTGGGTTCTCTGTAAGAGCAGTCAGTGTGCTTAACCACTGAGCCATCTCTCCAGCCCCATATTGTGCACTTTAAAATATGTTAACAAGATGGATTTAAAGTGAACTTCTTAACACATTATGAAAACCCTAACAAACAGAACATCTTGCAAAGCTCCCCACAAGAGCATAAGGAAGTTTGAGAGGAGATGGGTGTACTAAGCACCTTAAGAAGGGCAATGGTACCAGGACTGTATGCAAACCTTTTGGCAGGGGGACTGTTTCCTTATGTGGCCTTGGCTGGTCTCAAACTTGTGATCCTCCTACCTCCACCCAAGTGTTGGGATTGTAGGAATACACAACAATACCCAGACAAATTTTTTCAGTAAATTTTTCTTTTCTTTCTTTTTTCTTTTCTTCAGTTTTCTTTCTTTCTTTTTTTCCTAAGACATACATAAAGTTAAAAAACAAAACAACAGAAACAAACTCTGGGTTGGAGAGATAACTTATTTGCTAACATGCTTGTTGTGCAAGCATGAGAACTGGAGTTTGGACCTCCAGTGTCCATATCAGAGCCTGGACAGCAGTAGCAGTCTATATCCCCAACACCTGCAGGCAGAGACAGATGGATCCCCAGAATCCAACAGCCAGTCAGTCTAGCCAACCAGTAAGCTCCAGGTTTAATGACAGATCCCATACTAAAAAATAAGGTGAAGCCTAGGGAGGACACCTGATGCCAATCTCTGTTCCCTTCCTCACAACACAAGTATGCACACACATCTCTCTCTCTCTCTCTCTCTCTCTCTCTCTCTCTCTCTCTCTCTCTCTCACACACACACACACACACACACTTGCTAAACACCCATCAGATTCTCTTGTAAATGAATAAATGAATGTAAGGTGTTGTGTGCAGCCGGGGTAGAGGTAGGATCTAATGTGAAAGATGACCTTCTTGCCCACAAGGGCACAGCCTTCCATGAGAGGAGGTCATCACTGTGTGGACACAGCTTCTTGCAAGGTCAGTCAATGTTCCTCTTCTTTCCACACCGCCTGACCTCATCCCTCTCCTCCAGAGTCTGTTTCCTTATCATGAGCATCTTGAAGTCAAGTGGTCAGAGATGCTTTTCTGGAAGAGAGAAAGCTGTAATAACCCAAAGCATAAAATCATCTTCCAGTCCCTCAGGACAGTCTCTCTAGGTTTAAGTTCTTCCTGAACTCTTGAGGAATCCCCATACCTAGGCATTTTAAGACAATAGGCACATGCTATTATTCTTCTAGTCTTTTTATATTTTTTAAAAAATATTAATTAATTAATTTACTTTTCCCAGCCCCATCACAGTTTCTCCTCCCTCCCTCCTCTCCACACATTTCCCTCTCCCCAATCCATTCCCTTTCCCTTCCCTTCAGAAAAGGGCAGGCCTTCCTTGTATATCAACCAGCCATGGGATATCAAGTTGCAGCAAGACCAGGCACCTCCTCTTCTATCAAGGCTGGGCAAGGCAATTCAGCAGGAGGAAAGTGTTCCAAGAGCAAGCAGTAGAATCAGAGACAAACCCCAGTTCCTCTGCCAGGATCCCCACAAGAAGACCAAGCCACACAACTGCAACACCTGTGCAGAGGGCCCAGGTCAGTCCCATGCAAGTTCTCTGGGTGGCAGTTCAGTCTCTGTGAACCCCATGAGCCCAGGTTAGTGGTTCTGTATGTTTTCCCCTGGTGTCCTTGACCCTCTGGATCCCATAATACTCCCCCTGCCCCAACTCTCTTCCATGGAATTTCCCAAGGTCTGCCAAATGTTTGACCATCCGTATCTGCATCTGTTTCCATCAGTTATTGGGTGAAGAATCTCCGATGACAGTTGGGCTAGGCAACCATCTATGAGTATAGCACAATATTTTTTAGCAATCATTTCGCTAACTCTTTTTTTCTCTTTTGCCAGTCATATTTGGTTCTGTCCTAGGTCTCTGGGCTGTTCAGACTCTGGGCCCTGGCCCTCCAGGCATTGTCAGGAGTGGGCTCCCTCTCATCATATGAGTCTCAAGCTGGACCAGTTATTGATTGGCCACTCCCATAATTTCTCTACCATCTTTGTCCCAGTATATTTTTTAGGTAGGACAAATTGTAGGTCAGTTTATTGGCTGGGTTGGAGTCCCAATCTCTACACTGAGGAAGTGGCTGGTTCAGACTCTGCATCCCCCATTGCTAAGAGTCTTAGCTAGAGTCACCCTCATAGATTCCTGGCAGTTTCCATTGCACTAGGTTTCTAGCTCATCCCAGAGATACCCGATTCCAGTTGTCTTTCTCAGTACTCTCTTCCTTCATCCTCCCCCACATGATCCCTTCTGTTTCCATGCCCCCCCCAGACCTCTCCCTCAGTCCAACTGTGATGTCTATTCTATTTGCCCTTCATAGTGAGATTCATGTGTTGTGTTGTGTCCCCTCCCCACCACAAGTATGTGTAATTATGAAAAGATGTGTTACATCTGTTTCATCTTGCCTGCCTAGGTACCTTATTGGTCTAATAAAGAGCTGAATAGCCTATAGCTAGGCAGAGGAATAGGTGAGGCTGGCAGGCAGAGAGAAATTGAGGCAAAATAGAGAGTATTGAGAGAAGAGGAGGAGTGAATGAGGAATATGCAGGGCCAGGCAGCCATAGCCAGCAGATACAACAACAGTGGAAGTATGGTATACTGAAAGCAGGCAAAAACCCCTGAGGCAAAATGGAGAAAAAGAGAAACAGGTTAATTTAAGTTAAAAGAACTAGCAAAAAACAAACAAAAAAGCACAACAAAACACAACAACAACAAAACCGAAACTCTAGCTGAGCATTCATAACTACTAAGAAGTCTCCAAGTCATGATTTGGGAGCTGGTTGATGGCCCAGAAGGAAAAGCCTGGTATAGATTGTAGCATGGTTATCCTTTCTTACGTGGCTAATATCCACCTATAAGTAATCACATACAATGTTAGTCTTTCTGGGTTTGGGTCACCTCACTCAGGATGACCTTTTCTAATTTCATGCATTTGTGAGCAAATTCCATGATGTCATTGTTTTTAACAAATGAGTAATACTCCATTATATAAATATACCATATTTCCTTTGTCTATTCTCCAGATGACGGACATCTAGGTTGTTTGCAGTTTCTGACTATTACAAATAAAGCTGTTATGAACATAGTTGAGGAAGTGTCCTTGTGGTATGATTGAGCATCCTTTGGGTATATGCCCAAGATTGGTATAGTTGGGTCTTGAGGTAGATTGATTCCCAGTTTTCTGAGAAACAGCCTTATTGATTTCCAAAGTGGCTGTATAAGTTCACACTCCCATCAGCAAAGGAGGAGTGTCCTGCTTGCTCCACAGCCTCTCCAGCATGAGCTTGTATTTTTGACCTTAGCCATTCTGACAGGTGTAAGATGGAATCTCAGTTCTAGTCTTTTTCTTTAATCTGTCTTTAAAAATTATTTTTTGAATAGTTTTCAGTTTCCTGGGGAGATATCCCCTGGGTTTCACAAAAGCATAATCATGACTGAAAAGGTTGAAAATTCAGGGGACTTGAAGAAAATGAAATACTAGACATTTTATTACATCATATTATATTGTTATATTAACATAGTAATTTATATATTTCTTTTTACTGAAATGTGAGTCTTCTGCATAAATAATCAACCTCCACTGAGAATCCATCAACTCTGCTTCAGTCAGTGGCCAGGAATTTGGAAATATTCTTCAATGTCTCAGTTTTAAGTTCTGCTCCAAGTTCATCAAGGTTGTTGTCTTCATTGCTTTTCCTGTGGCTGTGATCAAATACCCTGACAAAAGCAACTTAAGGGGGAAGGGTTTATTCCAGCTCATTGCTCAAGGAAAGTAAAGGGCCATAGGAGCTTGAAGCAGACTGGGCACACCATATCAATGTTCAGAAAGCAGAGAAGGAAGAAATGAATGCATGCTTACCGCTCCATTCACATTTTCTTCTTTATATATAGTCCAGGATCTCCTGTTCAAAGAATGGCTGTGCCCATAGCAATTAATGCATGTAATCAATATAACCACTACAGGCATGTCCTGGAGGCTCAGCTCTCAGGTTACACTAGATTCTGTCTGGTTGACAATTAATCTTTACAGTTACCTAAATTAGGTCAGGATTTATGATACCGGCCTGGAGTCCCAGCAACCAGGGTATAGAGGTAGGAAGAATTCAAGGTCATCTTCAATTACACACCAAGTTTGAGACCAGCCTAGGATTCACAAAACCTTTTCAAAAAAAACCAAATCGAACGAACAAACAAAAATATGGCCTATGTGTAACCACTTCCCTAATTCCAAGGTTATTGCCTTCATCTAAGACGGTAATTCTCAACTTTCCTAATGCTGTGACTCTCTAATCATGCTGTGTGGCCATCAGCCATAAATTATTTGCATTAGTACTTTATAACTGTGCTTTTGCTACTGTTATGAATTGTAATGTAAATGTCTGCATTGTCCAATGGTCTTAGGTGCCCTCTGTGACTAGGTCATTTGACCCCCTCCAAAGGAGTCACAAACACAGATTGAAAAACCACAGATCTAAGACCTTACCATCTGCTCCCTGGACCAGACATATTTCTATATATAGACTTTTATTTTAATTTTATTTTTAGATAGGATCTCACATTGTAACCTAGGCTGGCCTAAAACTGACTATGTAACCAAGGCTAAAGTCAAACTCATGACAGTCCTCTTGAGTGCTGGGATTCTAGGCTATGTGTCACCACACCTTAATCTCCTGTCTACTCCTTCTCCCTCTGTGTCAACAGGCCCTCAGACCTTAATGGACCACCAGACCTTAGCACAACTGACTCCACGATGGAAATACTATTCGGGTTCTGAAACTTAGCATGTAGGCAGCACCTAAACAAAAACAAAGACCTGATCTATAAAATTCATAGTTCTGGAAAGTCCCAATGTACTGACCTTGCTTTTTGGCTTCTATAGTTCCACCTTTGGTTACCTGTTCTTGTTAACTGAAGTATGTCAACCCAGGACATGCTTAAAAGCTCACAAGTAAGGCCCAGGGCTATACTAGGATACTGAACACCCAATGTCGTTGCTGGCTGGCTAGTAAGGACTTTCTATTGGTTTAAACCTGTGTCCAAGTAGTTTTTTCATTGTTGTATATATTGTGATTAACATAATAGCCAGAATTATCTAGAATCTGATATTGCTTGATGAAGAGCCTTGCTCAGTTTCTTGCTCAGCATAGAGGCCACAGGCTAATTTACCTGGCCTTCCTGAGTCCACTAATGGAATAAACATCCATCAGTCTATTTGTTTTCCCAGATTCTTATTTATCCACTATACCTCTGTGTGAATTTATTTCTTGTGGCCGTGTATCTCATTCCTCTCACCCTTCTTTACTGCTCTGCTCTTGCCAACTCTGCCTTAACCAGAGTTCAGGGTCTTTGTACTCCAATTCCTTCTGCCCTGAACTTCTCCCTGGATATCCAAGGACCTCCTTCAATGCTTCATTTTAATCTCCACTGAAATGTCGCTGAATCAGAGACACCTCTGATTCAAAGTACAAGCCCCCCACTCCCCTAGTGAGAGAGACAGAGACAGAGACAGACAGAGACAGAGACCAAGGCAGAAGGAATATAAAAGTTAGTTTTTGGACTTATAGAGAGGACTGAGTCTTATGAATGAAAGGCTCTTGGGTATCTCTCTGCAGAGGGTGGTACTGTAATGATAATTAAGAACTTAATCATATGTGCCAACTGCTTTTGGTAGACAATCATCCCCTGATAGATGTCAGTTGAAACTACGTGGAATTTGTGATCCTGCTTTATTTGGCCTGGCCATATCTGGTGGTAAATTCCAGGTCTGACTGGCTGGTATATTTCTAGGCAGATCACAGCCAGCTAGCCAGCTTGACGAGTCACCAGACCACAGGAGTGGGAGCTGAGCTGCTTATTCATTAGCAACAGGCTTTCTGTTGTGGGTGCTGTGGAGACGTCTGTCAGCATCGAGTGACCAAGACATTTTCATAAAGGAGGTATAATTCATCACACTCATGTAACCTCAGAGATCAGGTACCCTGTTCTCAGTGTTCTAGTGTGTTACAAACCCAAGTATGTTTGACCCCTCACAATATGCCAACCATTGATACAATGAGCCTTGCAAAGGAGAAAGAATCTCTTCTTGAGGTGGGAAAGAATGTGGCGATGGAAAGCAGCCACCCTATCTGCTTGGAGGAGCATTGATGGGGTGAATAAATAGTTTTCTGAGGCATGAGGAGAGGTGACTGCAGGCAGGGAAGTCAGGTAGTTGGTGGCCCATGGAATCAAGCTTCAAGAGATGGCTGTCCAGAAACTGTCAGCATTAGTGTACAACGTGGATGCAGTTTTGGTTTGCTATCAGCAGAAGGTCATCCATGGGACACTTTTACAGAATTAAACAAAGGACAGATGATTTCAACAGCATGAGGTAGACAGAAATAGCTTCTATGTTCCAGAAAAACACCTTAAGCAATTGTGGTCTGACTGGCTCACCAGAGTGCTATCTGTGGAAGCAGGCTCATGTAAGCTTAGCCACTTGACTGCTCAACCTAGTGATAGAGAAGACACTACGAGCAAGCAAAGTTAAAGGGTTTGCTCAGGTTTGCCTTCCATTTCCTGTGTTTTCTCCTCTCTGACACCTCCAGGCAGAGCTTGGGTTTTCTAGGATGTATTTCAAGGGTTCATCTGTATAAGAGTATCCTCACCTTTTGGGGGGGACAAACTCCTCACGGTTGATGTGAACTATGATTATTTTTTACCCTTTCTTTCTTTCTTTCTTTCTTTCTTTCTTTCTTTCTTTCTTTCTTTCTGCTATTGTAAAGAACATATTTTCCCTCCGATCTTCAATTTTTTTAACAAATGAGTCTTAAGTAGTTCAGCTTATTGTCAAGGAGAAAACAATTCTACCTTCCGAAGGCTGAAACGGCAGTAGCAAAGAAATTTCTGCATGTATTTTATTCACCTTTTTTTTTTTTTTTTTTTTTTTTTGAGACTGGGTTTCTTGTAGCTCAGGCTAGCTTCACACTTACTATGTAGTTAAAGCTGGCCTTGAAACTCCAAATGCTGTGGCCTTCACTTTCTCAGTGCTGGGATTAAGGATGTCCACCACCCTGTCTCTGTAGACATATTTTAAAACCACTATAGTTATGCATCAGTATTTTAGAGGAGACTTCTTTAAGAATACCCAAGTATCCTATCCTCCTTGAAGTCTCACCCTCTAATTTTAGTGTCTGTTAGCTAAACTCCTGCAGTCGGAAGGAGGGACCTTCTGATTGTAGCATTTTGAGTGATTTCTGTTTCCTTTTCCTTTTTTTACATTTATTGCTTGAAGTTCTTCTTAAAGGAAGTCTTCTCATCTTTCTATTTGTTAGAAATTAATCATGTCACTGTGGACTTGTATTTGTTCCTTGCTAAAGTGGCACCCAAATCAGCTCTGTGACTCTCTGATTCCCCAAATTTCTGCTTCCACCATCAGAGTTTTTAAGGTGTATTCTTGACTTCAACAGGCCTGGCTGGGGCACATGGTCACATCTCGGAGAGAAAACAGCTGCTTCAGTTTTGTTTTGATCCTCTCTTATTTTCCTTCTGTGCTTAACTGTTATGACACTCTTGGATGTTGAGGTGGCCTGATGGTATAAAAATAGTCTCACCAAAATGCCCTTAAAACAGTTGTTTAGAGCAACAACAATAAGCTGGAGAAATGGCTAAGCTGCTAAGAACTTGCTGCTCTTCTAGAGGACACATGGTTTAATTCCTAGTTCTCACAGGGTGGTTCTTTGCCACCTATAATTCTAGTTCCAGGGGCTCTGACACTTTTTTCTGAACTCAAAGGTCACTATATACAGGTGGTGCACATATATACATGTAGATAACACACACACACACACACACACACACACACACAGACACACACAGTAAATCTTAAAAACAACAACAACAACAGAACATTAAAGTGTGGTGAAAACCTCTGAAATGTCATCACAAGAGAGGCTGAGGCTGGCTAGTTAGATAGACCTAAGGTAGCCTGGGTCACATAGTGAGACATTGTCTCAAACAAAAACAAAAGCACCCCCCCCCACACACACACCTAGCAGAATCAGTTACTACCCAGCCTAGAAGAGTGAATGTTAGCTATTCTAGCGGGATTCTGGAGGTGTCCCCAGACACCTGCAACATGCAAATTATTGTGCCAAGAATGAGAGGTAGAAAATGTGCAGAGATTTGGCAAATCCTTGTCAAAAGCAGGTATCTAGCTGATTCACTGCAAAAGGTCAAGTCAACAACCAAGACAGTTGTGTGAAGAAAGCAAAACTTCAGTCTCATTAAAGGAGAATAAAAAGTAGGTCTCTTTAAAAAGGCACATCATCAATGGTGGGGGAACATAGCTCAGAGCTTGTCTACTCTGTGAAGCGTTAGGGTTCACTGCCTAGCAGCTCTACAAATAGAAAATAAAAACACAAAAAACCAAAGGCCTTTTGTCTGACACATGTTGATACTTTGTACAAAACTTCTGGATGATTAGAAAGGAAGCTGACTTGGTTGGTCAGTTCTTTGCAGCTGGTTCTTCAGACAACAAATTTAGCATCTTTGGTATAGCTCCAAGATTTGGGATAAGGGAATCCAAGACTTTCCTCATTATGTTATTAAATCCCATAATGTATCACTGGATGAAATTACTCAAGATTGACAAGTATATAGAGAGAAACAGAAAGTGATATAGCTTGAAAGACATGCTAGCTCTGAGACAGAGACACAGTCACTCTATGCAAGCTGGTCTGCGAGTGCTGTCTTATGAATTCTATCAACTGGCCACAGTTGTGTTCTTTGAGGTTCCTGGTAAGACCAAGGCTTCTGCTGGGACCTTTCTGACTCTTCCTCCTCCACTGGTCCTCAGCTGTGAAGGGGAAAGGGGGTCTCTTTCAGCTGCTTGTGCCGTTCCAGGTCCCAGGTATGGAAAGCAGAGCAGATAGTCATTCACACTGGAGGACTGTGAGTAAACTCTGCATGGCAGACACAGGGGAAGAAACTTCAGTGAAGACCAAGGTGTCTGCCCATCACAGGCCATAGGAATATTGGTTTAGTCACTTATTCAGGGTTTGTGAAGATCCTCTATTGTCCACGATTGTGCTAAGTAGTAGGGACTTTTGCAAGAGGCCAGAGAGGGCTTGGGGATATGGTCATTTGGTAGAGTGTTTGTCTGGAATGGGTTTGATCCCTAGAACCTCATAAAACCAGACATGGTGACTTGTTCCTATAGCCCTCCCTAGCACCTAGAAGGCAGAAACCAGAGGATCAGAAATTTAAGGTCATCCTGGACTACATGACCCTCCCCCCAAATGGATGAGAGTAGAAACAAGAATCCACTCTGTTTTGGGGGTGCCTGATACATTTACTTGGTTTGTATATTATAGTTAAAACAAGTCTTTAAAATTGATGCTTGTACTTCAAGAAAGACAAGATGGTGAACTTCTCTCAAATATGCATATAAGATTTAGCTACTTAGGGCAATTTAACATGGAGAAGTTATTTATTTTGTAATCTCTTACTTAATTTTACATACAAAGAGGTGGTACTTTTTCTATGTGACTTTGAAGAATAGAATTAGAGACATCCACAGGAGTTTAGTGTTGTGCTTATCATCACAAAGAGTGCTTGAAGAAAAGTACAACTTGTAACAAGGTGTACACATTCAGAATAGGAGTTCCTTAGTCCATCCAGATGGCTGGAAATGAAACCATCAAGATTTGTTAATGCAACTCCCCCACTTTGCTGATGAGAAACTAAGGCTAGATGTATGTAGCTGTCACTGAATGACAGCTCTGGATCTCTCCCTTTTTGTTGAACAACTTTCCTGGAAACAGTATCCTATCCCACCATAAGTTAGAAGCTGTACTCTGCTATGAACAACAACTGGTATTGGCTAATGAGGAGACTGCTCCAAACTCCACGACTGTTTATCATAGATTCCTGGTGCAATCCCTTCAGCCTCCTCTTTGGCTCCAGAGGGTTGCTTTTCCATAGTGTTTGTCTACCAGGCTAGACCCAAGGTTGCTCAAAATCTTTCTTTCTTTTTTTTTTTTAAGAGTAAATATGCAATTGCTTCCCACCTTTTGACTAGGGTCAACTCTAATACCTGTGCTGTCTGGTTTTCTTTTCTTTTTTTCTTTTTCTGTTTTCTTTTATTTTTTGTCATCTTAACACAAGCTAGAGTTATCTGGAAGAAAGGAACCTTAATTGAGAAAATGCTTCCATATTATCTGGCTGTAGGACATTTTCATAATTAGTGATTGATGGGGGAGGGTTCTGCCCATTTTGAGTGCTGCCACCCCTGGGTGGTGGTCCTGGGTTCTATAAGATAGCAGACTGTACAAGCCGTGTGAAGCAAGCCAGTAAGCAGCACCCATCCACGGCCTCTTCTCAATACTTGCCCTCAGTTCCAGCTCTGCTTGAGTTCCTGTCCTGACTTCCTTCAATGATGAACAGCAATGTGGAAGTGTAAGCCAAATAAACCCTTTCCTCCTCAAGTTGCTTTGGTTATGGTGTTTCCCTACAGCACTAGTAACCCTAAGCCCATAGTATTCTCATTAGTTTAGTATCAGTCAGATCTGCCGGTTGTCCAAGGATAATATGTTACTTTTTTTTTCCAGACTGTGTCTCAGGTAGCACACACTGGCCTTCAACTCACTAATTGAAGATGACCTTGAGCTTCTGAGCCTCCTGTTTGCACCTCCAAGTGCAAGAGTTACAGGCATGAGCCAATCACACTAGACTCATGTTGTGTAGAGACTCGAACTCAGGCCTTCATGGATGCTAATCAAGGAGTCTACTTACTGAGCAACATCTTCAGTCCATACCAAATGATTTTGGACAGGGAAATGGGACAAGGAGCTTGCTGTATCCATTCCACACATTGACCTGATATTGGACTACTTCCCAGAACATTGCACCATCTCAGGGGGACTTAAAAAAATAAATAGCTTGCCATGGTACTTTAATGAAGAAACCGTGGCAGTTTTTCTCAAAGGAAAGTCTGAAGCAGATTGTGTTCAAATGAAAACCACAGAACACAATCCTTTAATCCTAGAACAATCAGTTTCAACAGCAGATCAGAGAAACATGTCAGTTTTGTGAGCTGAGTGCCAACTCCTGGGAAGGGAACAGTTTGCAGATAACACCCAAAGGCTGATGCCCATCTGGTTGCACAGACTTGGAAACAGGTCCCACAGTAGATAGGAAGCTGGGGCAATCGTAGAGACACACCATGGGGAACATTGGCTTTACTCATGTAATGGAAGTTGTCAAAACTGCTGTGTTTGTTAAAGCATGGTGCTCTCTGTCTACCTGTGGCATCAGATATCTTAATAAGCCCCCCCCCAAGGACAATCTCTTTCAGAGCAACCCCCAACTCCTCCCTCTGTCTCTCCTTTCTCTTCTCCCCTTCTCCATCCTAAGATCTCCTTCTGTGCGTTTCTAGAGAAGACCTTGGGACATGGTGTTTGTATGCTGGCACACATCATGGTGACCAACATTTGTGTTGGGTGGACAACTTCAGTTCAGCTCCCAGGAGGAAACATTGTCAGTGAATTTACAAAGAAGCAGTATTTCTTTTCTTTTCTTTCTTTTTTGAGCCCGATCATGACCCCAAATGAGAAGACTTCATCTCTCAGGCAGGCTGATTTTAACTACATAACAAAGCCCTCTTCTTGTAGGGAAGAGAGACAAGGACTCCAACAATTAGCTCTCTAAAATGTAGCTGTATAAAAACAATAGGGAGGAAATAGGCAGGGACATCCATCAGCCCACAGCTTTTTGGCTAGCCCAGGCCAAGGCAAAACAAAGGCAAACACAACCAGTTGGTTCAAGAGTTCAGCTCTCCATGCAGTAAAAGATTGGTTTCTGGTCACTTCCCTCTCCTCCTATCCAGGCCTTCCAACTCACTACTGTTATGTGTCACTTTCTAGACGAATCCCAAGGTCCCCTTCTTACTCTGGGTATCTCACATGACCTTGCCTTGACTTTCCTGAGTTGGAAGGAGTGATTCTAAGGAATTAAAAATAATAATAATAAATATTTGGCTGCTCTCTAGATATTTCGGTCTCAGAACACCATGTACCACCTTCCCTGTAACTTTATGAGCCAATTGTCTCCCTTGCTCAAGCCTGTTGTATCTAGGATATGACAAAACTTAGGCTCAGGGGCTTAAAAAAATGTTGCTTCTGATCATATAGATTATCACAGGTATATCAGTAAACAAACCGTGTGACTATAGCTACCAGGGGAGATGAAGCCAATGTCTTCCTTGCTTTTCTGAATCTGATTTGATTAGTCCAAAAGTTTTCAGAAAAGCAATCCTTGAAGAGAAGACTCTACTGAGATGAAGAAAATGTCCTTTTGTTTTGGCTTATTTATTGATTACTGTTGTTGTTGTAGAGGTAGGGTCCCATGCACCCTTGGCTGCCTTACAAGTCACTATGTTGGATGACCTTGAACCTGATTCTGCATGCCCCACTACCCCTGGTTTATATAGTGTTGATGATGAAACACAGAACTTCCTGTATACTATCAACGAAGGTAATTTAATTTTGCAGAAGTTGGCCATTTTAACATCAGCCATTGGTATTGTAAAATAATTTTGTGTATTATTTTCATACATGTATCTAATATATTTTGATGACATTCTTGACTATTCCCCTTTTATCTCTGTCCCACTCCCTTGGGGATTTGACTCTTCTTCTACTCAAAAGGTTTCTTCTCTTCCTAACTTCATGTCTTTGTTTGTTTGTTTTATAATCCACTGAGTTTAGTTAGAGTTGTTTGTATGTTCAGGGTGTGGGGTTATTTACAGAATCATGAACAGCTTACTCCTGAAGAAATCGACTCCTCATCCCCCCCAGCAGCCACTAACTACCAGAGCTCCTCAGCTAGAGGTCCTTCTCAGGAAGTTTCTCAGGATCTTTTATAGTATGAACATTTACATCTGTTAGGTACTTAAAAACAGTAGACTCTTTCGTCTTTTGAAAGAGTTTCAAACTTTAGGTTTGAAACTGGGGCCACTATTGAAAGCCAGAAAAGAAATTTACTGTCTCTTAAAGAAGACCAAGGTGGTCTTAGAAAGCAACATTAGGCAGTTGCTGTTGGAAGTGCTAGTTATCCAGTGAGGTACACATTTTGTTAAGGTCAGTAGTCTTGCCACCATGGACAGCAGGATATGGTACCCTAAGTGGTAGTGTTAGCCAGCTGGTGAGGGATGCTTTGTCGTGTGAGTGGGAGTTCTCTGCATTCTTCCATCTTGACTATTGGTGTAGAGAAGAGAAAGGAAATGAAGTGTTGCCCAGCCTGGTGAGGGGAGACGGGGGGTGGTGAAGGAAGTTTGTGGTACAGCTGTGTTGTCCTATTTTTGTTTCCCCAGCAACTGGGATTGCAGGCATGTACCTCATCCCTGCCTTTTAGGTGTGAGGCAAGATTGAACTCAGCCCCTCAGGCTTGTACAGTGAACATTTTACCTACTAAACCACCCCCCCAGCCTCCAAAGAGTAATTCTTAAGTTGTTTAGCATCCAGAACTTGGCCAAGTCAAACATATAATAGCTACCAGAACTGTTACTGTCTAACAGTTGTTAGGCCCGCCAGCCTGGGCTCAGCCATTCATCTTCAAACGATAAGGCAGAGAGAATAAACTTATTCACTATGACAATGCTGGGAAGAAGAGCGAATAAAATGACCCTTGATGTCCATATCAACCTGGAGTTCTGATATGAGATGTAGGCCTCAACAGAGGTCTAGAGGTCAAGTGTGGTTCTGTCTATATGGACCCATCATGATCATGGTTCCTATTTTCTTGCAAGGTGTTCTGAGAAGTTGGCAGGACTGTGAAATCTCTTTCTGGGTGACACTCTACCGCTCTGGCTGGCACCAGGTCCTGGGCTGTTCCTTGTTGTAGCATGAGACTCATGGAGAAACGTAAAGTTCTCCATTGTTTCCGCAGTCTGACACCTGAAGGCAGAGGCACATGTGTGTCCTAGTTCCTGCCAAGTCTGTTCCAGTGGTGCTGATGGGACAGGCCTTGCCCTGAGCCATTGGGATGTACATTTGGAGTAGAGAACACTGTGTTCTTTACATCAGCCATGCTAATGATGTTCCTGATGCTAACACAGTGTGACAGTGTCCCTGCTTCTGCAGGGTCTCCAGGTTTAAAAATCTGACCACAGTAGTCAATCAGCAGCAGCAGCATAATTAAAGAAGGTGTTGTCAAGGATGGCAGGGCGGCCTTGACATTTATTCTGTTGTCTTCCTGTGCTCTCTGTGTTTCTAATAACATTGGCTGTGGTGTTTTAGTGGAAAGAGCCCCAGGACAGGATTAAGGGAAGCAGGCTGTAGCCTCTGACTTGCTAGTAATGAGCTGGTTTGGAGTGAGCCATGTAAACTTAGAAAAATTGCTGGTCTTTTACTACCCCTCATCATGACTCAATCTCAGACTATTTTCTGAATTCAAGAGCTCAAGTCTATGGGTGACCTTTGAACTCAGTTTGTTTCCTATTATCAGTACCAAGGCTTCGATGCTGGAGGCTGGGGCTGGGGCTGGGGAAGGACGCTCAGTCTGTAAAGCGCTTCTCTGGTAAGTACAAAGGCCTGAGTGTGATCTCCAGAACCAATATGAAAGTGCTGGGCATGGGTTGCAAGTGCTTATAACTCAGGACTAAGGAGGCAGAGAAAAGAGGATCGGGGGATTACTGTCATCCAGTGTAGCCCAACTGGTGAGCTTCAGGTCAAAGGTGGTGGAGGCCTTATTATATCGATGGTACTCAGGGTTGTCCTCTGGCTTCTGTGTGTACACACATAAACACACACATTCATGAACACATGAGCATGAACACATGCATGTGAACATACACATAAACATACACACATGAACATATACATGAACATGCACACATGAATATATACACACACACACACATGAACACACAAGCATGAACACATGAACATACAAATAAACACACAGACATGAACATACACACACGGACATACACATAAACAAACACCATAAACACATGCACATGCGAACACATACACAAACATACACACAAACACATACATGAACACATACACATGAACATACATACCTGGACATACACATAACACACACATGAACATACACACAGAAACACACACATTAACACACACATGAACATGCACACATGAACACCACATACACTCACACCTATAATACTTTTCTGGAGAGAATTTAATTCTTCTTTTCCTGGATGGCTTGATCCAATTTCTCTTAAACCAGAGGATATATATGCAGTCTCAGGGACTAATTGAACCTTTTTTGTCTATGATAGGAAGGGATGAACCCGAGGAGACCATGAGACATGCAGGTCAGTCAACCTATTTCAGTCTTTATCATCTCTGATCGGAAAAGGAAAAAAGTTGTGCATAATTCCCAGAGGGAATTCTGTCTCTATCTGTCCCCAGCTGGGCCCAGGGTTATAGCATTGCCATCAGATTTGTAAGGCCTTCTCACAATGTGTCTCTCAGATATGTTGCCATGTGAGTCAGGGACGGCAATAGTCACACCTCTTCTCATGTGACTCTGTGTGTTGTAAGTGGGAGGCTGCATTCATTGCCCTGGAAAGGAAAGCTCCAGCAGTGAGGCGCTGCTCCTCCCAGGTACATTTAATGCAGGCAAAGCTGTCGTAATCCTGAAACTTCATTTAGAAACTATTCAGTGAGTGGAAATCTATAGTCAGAGAAGGCGTCTCACATTTATCTACCCACAGGGAGGGAAGTACAAAGTCAATAACTGCATTAGATCCTGTGTCAAGAGACCCGTGGGCAGGAAATCTGGTGGTAAGACAGAAGCAGATAGACAGACAAAGAAACCATCGTTGTCAGAGGTTTCCCAGTTTCTACATATCTCCACTCCTCACTTCAAAAATAAATATTGAACATTTATAGGGCCTGGGAGATGGCTAAATTGGTGACTGCCCTACAAGCATGAGGCCTGATTTTCTTCTCTAGGACCCCAGCCCTGCCCCCTTTTAAAACTAGGTATGGCGGTGTGTGCTCATAATCCTAGTATTGGGGAGGAGACAGCCCATCTCTGGGACTCATGGGCTAGCCAGCCTAGCTTAGCTGGTGAGCCCTATGTCAGCAAGAAATCCTGTCATAAATTACAAAAAAGGAACACAATGGATGATGCCCTAGGAGTTGTCCTCTGGCTTTCACACATACCCACAAACATGCACTTGTATACCAGAACATATATTCCAACCCACCCTTGCAGAATCTCGTCTGTTGAGTCTAGAGTTCGTGATAACCATTGATTACCCAGGAATCTGAGACCTGGGTGGTTTGGGAAGTTGTGTGGGTTGGACTTTTTGATCTTAACTCCAGGAAAAATAAACAGAGTGCACTGAGTCATTTATCGTCACCGTAGCTAATAAAGGTAGTGGGTTCCTTACAACAGTGTTTACATTCTTATTTTGAAACTATGACAGCAGAAAGCCAGACATGACTTGACCATACAACTCATTATAGTGGCCAAGATGGGGGTGCAATTAAGGACTCTTTTATAGAGGACTGTGTGCAGATGTGTGCCCAGCATGCTCTAGGGTGGGCAGAGTCAGAAACAAGCAAACAATTTATAGGATACCTGTTCTGTAAATCACAGCATGCCCTGTATGTTCTGTACCAAGGAATATTACACATCTTGGGTCATCTCCCCAGACACACCTTCTGTGAGAATTTCTGTGGTTATTATGGAAGACTTCCTGAGACAACCTAGGAAAGCAAAGGGACGCAGAACATGATGGCAGAAGAGGCAAGTCAGGGTGTGTGTTCAGATAAAGCCTTGACAGCTGTCTGATCCCTTTGGGGGCTTGAGTAGTACTGAATCAACTGGAGAGCAGGAGCTGGGTTCCTAATCTTTCCAGCACTCTTAGGTCTTGGTGCATTCAGAAAACTGATTCTAGAAGTCCAAGGGCAGGTCTTGACAGAGCTGGAGGTAGACACAGCTAAAAACAAACAAACAACAACAAAAAACAAAACAAACAAAGAAAGAAAGAAAAACAAAACAAACAAACATGAGTCTGAGAGGGACCATTGAAATGATAGAAGGGTGGGTGGGACAGGGCAGAGTCTCTTACTGTGAAAGTATGGAAAAATATGAACGAGGGCTCTGAAAACGATCATAGAAAGTGTGTGTGTGTACATATGGACACCCGATGTGGATGTCAGGATGTCTTTACCTTTTCTTTAGACAGGGTCTCTCAGTGAACCTGGAGTTTGTCATTTCAGCTAGACTGGCTGGCCAGTGATCTCAATGAATCCATTTGTTTCTGCCTGACCCAGCTCAGGTTACAGCCTGAACTGCCTTTTTATATAGTTTTCTTCTGGCTTTTTATGTAGTCACCCATTATGAGGTCCTCATGCTTACACAGCAAACACTTCCCCTTCCTTAGCCCAGGGGAATGAGAAATGTGTTATGTGATTATGTGCATGTAAAAGTCTGAAAGGAAACAGACCCCAATACTAATTCTGTTATCACAGGAGGGGTAAAGGTTGGGGGAATAAGAGTGAAAGTGTAAAGAGATCTAGATTTCATTTTATAACTGGAAAGAAAAGTAAGGCAATGCATGCAGGCCCTGCCTCGTGATGGGACAATGTACCGGGGCAGCTGGTGAACTTCTTTGCCACTGGTCCTAAAAACCAGACAGGCCATACTGAGTGGACCATGGGAACTGCTTGGTGAGCTTAATGATGTTTCCCTGGAATGAACAAAATGCTGAAGTCTGCAATTAAATATAATACTGGACTGGAAACTGTGGCTTCACCAGTCTCCATTCCGGATGGCTGGCTGTCATTTTAGGCTGCTTTGGGAAAACATGTTCTTAGCCTAGTGCGTCCTCTTCCTGCATGAGTAACTGTTAGATGTTTGTTAGTCTGTCCTCTGTTCTCTGCAGGGGACTGTCTGGGGGGAAAAGGACTCTCGTGTTTTGTCTAAAGTCAGAATTGGCAAACATGGCAAAATATTACATTTGGAGGTAAATAAAGTCTCTCCTTCCTTCTACTTGGGACTATCTATATATTGGAAACAATATGTTTTTTCCTAGTCTATGATCAGCTAGGAAAGAACATGGGGAAGTTTGCAAAAAATGGTCTCCAATTTTCTTTCTAATATGAGGGTGGAAATGAAGCCATGTTAAATTCTGGGCAAAGAAAATCAAATAAATGGTAGGTATGTCTATGACAGTACAACTGGAAGATTTACATTAGAGAAACTCTTATTTCACTCCCTGGTAGTATAGGTTCAGGATACATATTGTGCTCTTATTTTGTGTTAATATTTATTATCAATTTAGCACAGTGCCTTAGGATTTCTTTGCTTTTAAAAATATGGACAATTTTGAAGAGCACAGGCTGGTTATTTTTCTAAATGTTTACCAGTTTGAGCTTGGTCTTATCTGTCTCATGATTAGGCTTTGTTTAAGCGTCCTAGGTTGAGTATTATATAAGTAATATGTCTCTGAGGGACTCACATCTGAAGGTGCATGGTGCCTATCTGCCTTTCATTGGTGATAATTCTGATAGCCTGCTCAAGGTTTTGTTTCCCCATTGCACATATTTACGCTATGCCTTCTTGAGTCTTGTAGTGAGGTATTCACTTTGTCTGAACCTGTGGCACTGACCACGCCCATTGGGGGTGAGGACAGGGGTGGAACTAGGTCTGGGGGAACTAAGTCTGGGGAAGGGACCCCAGAGCGCTCTCTTGCTTGCTGGACTGGGACAGAGAGCATCCGGAGGCATCCTTGGGACCAGGAACCTGCTGGTGTTCATCTGTCTATGTTGTAAGTTATTTCTCCCTGAATAAACATCTATTCAGCCTATCTGTCTTTCCCGATCCTTATTAAACCACAATAGAGTCTAATTAGCCCTGTGGTGGCTAGTTTTTGAGTCAACGTGATACAAGCTAGGGCCATCAGGCAAGAGGGAACCTCGGTTGAGAAAATGCTTCCACTAAATTGGTCAGGAGGCAAGTCTGTGGGCTTTTTCTTGATTGATGTGGAAGGGTCCAGCCTACTGTGGGCAGTCCACTTCTGAGCAAGGAGTCCTGAGTTATATAAGAGAGCATGTTGAACAAGCCAAGGGGGACGACCCAGTAAACAGCATTTATCCATGGGTTCTGCTTCTATTCCTATGTTGAGTTCCTGCTCTGACTTTTGTCAGAGATGGAGTGTGTTAGATAAAATAAATGCTTTTTTCCTCAATTTGCTTTTGGTTATCATGTTTTATCTCAGCCCAGAAAAGTGAATTAGGACAGCCCTCTTTGGAAAAACATAGATATATGCAAATATGTTCTATCCATTCATCTATCTATCTATCAATCACCTGAGATATACAAATATATTCTATTCATTTTCTAGCATCTAATCTATGTATCTATATCTATCTATCATCTATCTTTCTGTATGTATGTATATGGTATATACTGTGTGTGTAAAGGTGTGTGTGACTCATATAAAGTTAAAGATCTAGGTCTATTTCTTTATTGCTGTCCATTTTATTTTTTTGAAGCAGATTTTTCACTGAAACTTGTGCTCATTGGTTGGATAGACTGGCTGGTCCAAGAGCCCCTAGTATGTGCATGTCTTTGCTTCCCAGTGTTTTCCATGGGAGCTAGAGATCAGAACACAGTCACCATGCTTATGCAGCTAGTATTTTCCTACTGTGTCATCTTCCCTGGATCTAAAGTGCTCATCTTTGCAGCGAGATTCTCCTTACTTATTTGCAGCATGGATGTATTGTCTCTTACATGTATTTTCTGGAACATATATAAAAACAAACTGTAGAACCATTTACTCTTTGTGGGGAAAAGTGTCAGAAGTTCTACTAAATTGTAGTTGGGCATGGTGGTACAGGCCTGTAATCCCAGCACTTCAAAACTGGAGTCAGAAGGATTTTGTTTTCAAAGCCAGTGCGGTCAATGCCTTTTGTATTTGAAAACAAAAATAAAAACAAAGACAAAAGACAAACCTTCCAAACCAAAAATCAGCCATTCTTCCTTTTAGATTTCTGGTCCATTTGACTATTTTCTGTGTGGTAAGGTCCTGCTAACAGTACAGTGACCATTCCCTTAGCCATAGGAAAGCCCTTACATGTAGAAGCTGCAAAGGGCTTGAATGTTAAGAAATGGGAGGATAAATAGGAGATGGGAAGACTCACCATCCATTAGGGGCAGATGTTAAGTGAACTGTGTGTCCAGCCACTCACTGAGCTATTATACCTGGACATCAGATGCAGGTCAGAATGTCTAAAATCTAAAGTGACTCTTACAGTGTGTGTGTGAGTGTGTGTGTGTGTGTGTGTGTGTGTGCATGCACATAGGTTTGTGTTTACATATATATGGAAGCCAGAGGACAACCTTGGGGTTGTTCTTCAGGTGTAGAGTAAATTTAATTGGTCTTAATAATAAAAACCCAGAGTCAGATATAGGGGAAAAGGCTGAAAGATCAGGGAGACAAGGAGAAAACCACAGCCATTTCTTACCTTGACAACTCATCAGCCTGAAAGGCGATGAGCTCCTGTCTCTTTGTGCCTTATATTCCTCTCTCCACCCAGCCATATCACTTCCAGTTTCCTCCTCTCTGGTGCTGGGATTAAAGCTGTGTGCTTTCCAAGTACTGAGATGAAAGGCATGAGATCCCAAGTGCTGGGATTGAAGGTGTGCACCACCACTGCCTGGCCTTTATGGTTAACTAGTGGTTAGCTCTGCACTCTGATCTCCAGGGAAGCTTTATTTGTTAGTGCACAAAGTGTCACCACACTTAGGAGCTGTCCACCTTGTATTTTTTGAGTCAGGGTCTCTCATTTCCTGGAGCTTACATAGTAGGCAGGTTGGTTGGGGGGTAGTAGACACCAAGAGATTTTTTTTTTTTTTGCCAGCCCTGATTATATGCATGTGCCATCTTGCCTGGCTTTTTAAAAGTGGGTTCTATGGTTTGAAGTCAGGTCCTTGTGCTTGCAGTCAAGGTCTTTACTGACTGGGACATCTCCAATGTCCTGACTTTTTTTTTTATATATACTTTTACTTCATTATTTATTTTTAATTCTTTGAGAAGGGGCACAGGGCTTCTCTGTGGAGCCCTGGCTGTCCTGGATCTCTCTCTATAGACCAGGCTGGCCTCAAACTCAAAGATCTGCCTGCCTCTGCCTCCTGAGTGCTGGGACTAAAGGTGTGTCCCACCACCATCTAGCACATTTTATTTGTTTATGAATTATTTTAATGAGTAGAACATTTACACAACAAGCTGGGTTTAAAACAAATCTTTATTCTGGTAGCCGTGACAGTGATAGTTACTGATAGGGTAAATCTTTCAATAGAAGATAGGTTTCATTCTACTCCCATCTCCATCTTTTTGTTTGTTTTGTTTCTTTGAGACCGGGTTTCTCTGTGTCGCCTTGGCTGTCCTATCCACATCTTCTAAATTACATATCCAACACGATGGAGAGTGGTTCCACTACCTGGGCAGAATAGTGCCATCTTTGTCATGAGAATCTGGTGAGGGCTTTGCGGGTTCTCTTTTATCATAGCTTGCTGAATTCTTGGGATCCCGCAACTTTTCAGTGCACATCTGGCTTGGGAACTTGAGATTTTTTTTTTTTTAGCGCACACCTGGCTTGGAATCTTGAGACCTTTCAGTGCACATCTGGATGGGGAAACAACAGGAAGGTGTGATGAGATCACAGTATATGTAGTGATAGATTTATTTCCAAAAGCCTAAGTTATGGTTTCAGATAAGAGAAACTGGCTAAGGCCCTGAAATGAAGAGAGATGCTTCCTTAGGTGTTCAAGATTCAGTTCTCTGTTTCACATCCTTCTGTTTTGGCCTTTGGGTAAAAATTCTTAAAGATATATAGATGTTAAAAGATGTAAAAATATGGAGCAAGAATCCTGTGTTATCTCTCTGATGTTATGACCTGTGACAAGTTGCTTCTCAGTAGGTAGAGAGATTACTACCTACTTTCTATTTCATATTAAAAGTGGAGTTAGGTACTTAAATACTTGATGAACCTGGAGTGTGGTTTTTGAGATAGCTGATTGTGTCATCTCAATGTTTAAAGCCCTTAGTGGCTTCCTATGTTTCTTGGGTTTCTTGGTAATCCCCCTAAGCTCAGCTCCCCATGTCCTGGGAGGAGGGACTCTGGCCCTCACCTGCCTCCCAACCTCAAAGCACAGAACACTGCTTTAGGGATAGGGCTTTTTTCTCTCTTTCTCTCCCTCCTTTCTTCCCTCCATCCCCTTCCTCCTCCCCCCCTTCTTTTTTCTTTAAAGTGGGTCTCACTATATAGACCCAGCTGGCTTCAAATTTATGTGTCTGCTTCTGCCTTTGCTTCCCTAGCGCTGGGATTGCAGGCATGTGTTGCCATTTCTGGCCTGTGTGGATGTTCCTGTTCTTATCATCACTTGTAACATCTATGTACATGGTGCTACCCATGTCTGACAAGATCCCCATTTCCTCTTTACCCAGGTAGTACCCTGATACATTCACTGTCATGGTACCAGCAAGAACTTTCTAATCCACATCTTCATTAGACCCTATGAGTGCATTCGCTGGACCCTTTGCTCCTATATCTAATAGGAGTTTCAGTGTTGTGATTGTGCCATCATTGGTAACAGCATTTGATTCTTTCCAATTCTCTCACTAGACTTGAACACCTTGAGGGGAGAAGCGAGATTTATCACTCCTTCAGCATCTAGCCTGGGGTAGCAAGCATCTAGTAAATAATTGTCAAATAAATAAGAGGAGAAAAGAAAAATCTTATCAACTGTCCCTGACTGTATATTTTGCTCATCTATTAGCTGTTTTGTAGGCTCAGAGAAAGTTGAATTCAGAAACAGAAGACTGAGAATGTGGGGAAAAGAAAAGATGACCTTGAAATGTCCTTGACTAAAAGTAATTAGTATTCATCCACTTCTACCATCTGCAACCTAGTTTCAAGTGCCAAGAGAAAATGCATTTGAGTTTTTCTACAAACATCAGGGCCAGTGAAATTTCTGAGCCACCAAACTAAAGGTTAGCTTCATTTCTCACATCTCAGATAAAGCCAGGATGGTGGGCGGAAAAAGCCATTTGCATGTTAATTTATTTCCTGGTGCTTTGGGTGATCCATAGTTAGCTGAAGGACTCTAAAGGCAGCTATCTGGGAGCATGGGAGCCAAGAGGCAACAAGTCAGGCTTCAGAGGTGGCTGCTGAATAGCAGGGTGAGCAGCATGGAAGCAGTGCTTGGAGAAGGACTTGGAAGCCAAGAGTTCTCTCAAAGCCTCTTCCAAGCAGGTAGCACAAAGCTGTTTAAACACAGGCTCCCATTCAGATATATTTGAACTCCACTCCTGGTTCAGTCCCCTCTAACTGTGTGACCTTGAACAAGATGTTCAACATTCTAAGCCCAGAGTCTCTAAATAAAGTTATTGTTCACACTAAATGAATCAGTGAATATAAAACCTTTAGTTAAAAAATAAGAATGTTCAATTTGAAAGACCCCCACTATGCTTATTGCCTGCTTGAGCTGCTCTCATTAATTGCCAAGGTCAAGTTGTGAGAAAAGTACAGGAGGGAACCAGGTGCTGCTCTCATCTGACGCCAACCAGATATCTGTGGTCTGCAGCTTGGACTAAAGCAAGGTCAGCAGGACAGTATCCAGGATGCTGAGATAGTCATAACTGAATTCTTTGTATTCTTTGTGCCCAACCCAAATAACCAACTGTCCTTGGTTAACTACAACTGCTACATTTAGATGAAACAATGAAATCCCTGTAACCATGCTTCTGCTTCTGTAAGCCTTCTTGCCACACCAACCTTATATAAACTGCATATGCTTTAACCAGGCACGCTCTCTCAGTCTCCTGAAAGACTGAGGCATCCATAGGTACCTGTGTGTAAACAATAAATAACCTCTTGCACTTGCATCCAGTGGTCTGGTCTCGTCTCTTGGGGGCAAGGGCCTTCCCCCCGACAGGCTCCAAACTCTTGGGGTCTGCTGGGGTTTTTCAAATTAAAGGTCACTGGAATACTAATACTCCAAATAGCCCCAGGGGCCTTCTCTAGCTAGTGGGAAGTGGCTTGTTGGTGTCACCTATGGGTGTTTATAAGGCAATTGTTGTGTGCTCTCTGTCCCACACTTTAGACATGCATGTATATATTTAAAGTTAAGTTCAAGTGAACTATAGCAAGCTCAAGGGGGAAGAAGAATTACAAAAAGGAAGAGATCACAGGGGTGGGTGTGAAAGTGGGAGAGGGATTTATTTATTTATTTATTTATTTATTTATTTATTTATTTATTCAGGACTTAGGTAGACTTCTGTACGAGTCGAGATGACAGGCATGAATCTGGAGAACTGAGAATGCAGCATAGACAAGAGCCCTGGCCTCAGATAAGTGTGAACAGCAGAGGAGACAGATGTGAAGCCATGAGCACCACAGGTAAGTGTGTTGTGAAGAGGCACAAAGAGCCCTCAATTTGTGGAACAGGCAGCTACAGCTGACCTGATTTGGCAGCTGGCCAGTGGAGGCAGGTGCTGAGATGATGAATATTCTTCATGTCACATTGAATCCTGCAGAAGTGAGTCTCCCTGTCCCTTCCTTTGGCTCTCTGGTGGAGGCTGTCACCCTGGTTGGCTCATTATTATATTAGAACACCAAGGTTAATTGAACCCTGAAGAACACATCACATTTATGGATTGCAGCCAGTACACTGAAATAGGTCTGCTTAGGCTCCAGAGATCTGTGCTTGAGCTGGTTTCCACCTGACTTGTTTCTTGTCCCATGAATGCTGGAGGATATGTGGAAAAGACTTCATATCAGCTCTTCAGTGAGCAGCAGGTCGTATGGAGCAGACAGGATTTCAGATCTGGAGACTAGGCCTGAGGTTAAGTTTGATCAGACAGATTCTCAGTAAAATACAGAATAAGAAAATGTCTTCATCTTCTTAGTGTATGACTATGTCTTCAATGTATAAGGGAAGAAAAGATTGCAAGGTGTTTTCTTGGTGACCAATGTTGGATTTATGGTGTCCCTGTACCTTCCACTTTATACGGAGGATATAGATGACCATAATTGCTGTAAATATGAGGGTTAGGAAGTGCTTGCAGCACAAGTTGGGGAACCAGAGCTTCTTCTCCAGTGCCCATTTACAAAGGTGGCACATACTTGCAATCCCAGTGCTCGGGAGGTGGACACAGGAAGACCTCTGAGGCTTTCTGGCCAGCCAGCCTTGCCTTGTGGGTGAGTTCCAGGCCAGTGAGACACTCCATGTCAAGAAACAAGTTGGACAGTTCCTGAGGAATGACACTGTCTTAGTGTTCCACTGCTGTGAAGAGACACTACAGCAACACTAATACAAGAAAGCATTTAATTGGGGCTTGCTTACAGTTCAGAGGTTTAGCGAATTATCATCATGGCAGGAAGTATGGAGGCATGGAGGCAGAGATGGTGCTGGCGAAGTAGCTGAGAGTTCTACATCTGGATCCACAGGCACCAGGACAAGAGAGACATTAGGTCTGGCTTGGGATTTTGAAACCCCAACCCCCCCTACTCCCCCCTCCCCCGTGACACTCTTCCTCTAACAAGGCCACACCTCCTAATCCCACTCAAGTAGTGCACTCTCTGACAATCAGAGGAGAGCAAAATCATAATTAGGGGATTAGAACCCTCAAAGGCCTGCTCTTGTGATCTACATCCACCAGCCAGTCCCCATCTCCTAAAGGTTGCATGTTCTTACAAAACACTGCAACCCACTGGAGAACAAGGATTCAAAAGATGAGCCTGTGGGGCATACTTTGGAATTAACCCCAAAGGTGACCTTATTTGGAGATGGAGTCTTTACAAAGGTAATTAAATTAAAATGAGGTCGTTAAGTTGGGCCTTAATCCAATAAGGCTTATGTCTTTAAAACAACACGAGCATAACAATGAGCATGGATGCATGCATGTATGAGAGTAACCCCAGCATGGGGGGTGGAGGGGAGATGGAAGGATGGCTGTGATTTGTCAGCCACCCAATCTACTTCCATGTTCCCGCCGTGATGATAATGGACTGAACCTCTGAAAGTGTAAGCCACCACCACCTCAGTTAAATGTTTTCTTTGTAAGAGTTTCTGTGGTCATGGTGTCTCTTCACAGCAACAGTAAACCCTAACTAAGACAAGAATGCAAAGTACAGGTCATAGATTCATGAAAGCAAACAGAATTCTGTCCCATTCTGGACTGCATGATGTCTAAGAGCCTTTTGACATCTGTTATTAGTCATGGGTTGATTTCCCCATGAGGCTGATGCCTGTTATTTCTTGCCTGGGGCCCCAAACCTTTCATCTGGGGCTTTAGGAACCTCATTACTAAGTCTGGGACTCACTGTCACCACTCTCTTCTCTGCATTATCTGTTGTCACAGCAACAGGACCTATCTGGATCTCGGAAGTTCTGCCTCTCAGTATCCTGTGGCCCAGAGCATTCTGCTGCTCCTGATTTCTCCACATAGCTTGCCTGTGACTCAGCTAAGGAAGACTGAAAGGGCGGTGAGAAGCAGTTGATTCTGCCAAGTGCATGACTCAGCCAAGCCTTCCTGGATTGGTTACAGACAGGAAGTGGCTGATGGTCCCTCACAGGAACCCCATCCTATGCCTTGTGATGGATCATCCACCAGTGACTCAGATCGCTGCGCTCTGCCTGCACAGGGTCACCCAAGTGCTGGTCACTGGGAATTTTCCCATGAGCTCATCTTTGAATGCAGCAGGCACACAGTCTCTTCATTCCCCCATGCAGCTCCTACAGTGCCTTTGCATGGGGGGAGAAGCCTTTGTTTGGATCCTGTGTTTTGAATGGTGGGATTATATCATCATCCAGGGAAATATTTGTTTTTTTATGGCATATGCGAGGACGCTGTCCTTTTAAGAAATGAAGTTACAGTTTCTCAACCCAGAGGGTATAGAGCATGCTTTCTCCCCTCCTCATGTCTCAGAATCTCTTAAATAAAGTGTTTTGAAATCCCTGGCATCTTGTATTTCACAAGATGAGGTACAGGAAGAAGGAAGCTGTGGGGCTGGGGTTGCCTGGGGCTAGAGTGCTTCCCAGCATGTGTGGGGGCCTGGGTTCTATCCCTGAACTGTTCCCCAACACCCTCCCCCCAAGAAATGCAAAACAACGCAAAATGGAAAAGAAATCCCCCCAAAACAAGAGAGACCAAGGCAACCGCAGTATTTAGTAAGAACAGGGTCAAAGCAAGAAAAATCTTTGGTTACTTTTAGTGAACTTCACCAGCCAGTGCTACCTTTGTTTTCTGCAGTTTTGGCCTTTGAATCAGGATTGTGGGTGGTATGTTATTTAAAAGTCCGAACCAATGTGATGGTGTGTTTATAATCCCAGCTCTTGGGAGGCAGAAGTAGGCAGATCTCTGTGAGTTCAAGGCCAGCTTGTTCCACCAGCAAGTTCCAGGACAACCAGGGCTGCATAGTAAGACAAACAAAAAATAAATGGATGATTATTCAGGAAGAAATAGAACAGGAATAGAAGGGGCTGCTGTTTATTTGAATGCATGGGTCAGAAGTATAGGTAAGGCATAATTTAGAGAAGGTATAATTAATAAAAAATGCTACACTTTAAGCAGCAAATGGACAAACAAAAGACAAACTCTATCTGGACATAATGGTGCACACCTCTAATCCAGCACTCCTGAGGCAGAGGTAAGTAGATCATTTTTGGAGGCCAGCCTGGATGGGCTACATGCCAAGTTCAAGCCCAGTCTGAGACAAGGTAGTAAGACTTGTCTCAAAAAACCAAGGGATGGCCAGGTATGATGGTGTATCCCTTTAGTACTAGCTCTTCAGAGGCAAAGGCAGGGTCTCAGAGTTCAAGACCAGGCTGGTCTACAAAGAGTTTAAGCTAACCAGTACCATACAACCAAAACCCCAAAGGCTGGAAATGTAGCTGTGTGATAGAATGCTTTCCTAGCGTTGTTTGTTCAGGATTTAGATTTCATTACTCATTATTGAAGGACTACTACTTGACAGTCTAGTAGGACAGTAACAAATTAACTCACACATCAGCTGTGGTAATCTCAATCAACTTCTGCCAAACAGTGATGAAATCTTGGCTTTTTCAGAGCAACAGCCTTAGCTGAGAAGTTGCAGCAATTGGCAGGGCTAAACAGCCTCTCATAAATAAGAATGCTAGTATAATTATGATTAATTTTAAATATAATTTCAGTCTGCTGAATTTTAATTATCTGTTGCATGTGTGCCTGCTTGTTTGTATGTGCACTACATACATTCAGTGCCCACAGAGGCCCAAAAAGGCGACAGATCCGCTGCAACTAGGAGACTGACTTTAGTTGATGACTTGTTTTATATGTGCTTTCTGTATGTTCCATGTGTACGCATGTGTAGTTCTATGCAACTTTACTATAGACTTTCGCAGCAACTTTTAAACCAAAGCCCAGATCTTCTATATCCCTTCTAGACTCACCAGCGACTCTTCCAGCCACTGGTCCTCTTCTCCCTAGCCCTGACAGCCAACACTTTGCTCCCCAGCTCTACAATGTTGTCCCAAATGGCATCACTCAGTATGGTACCTTATGAGGACAAAGTGAGAGCATCCTTCCTTTTGAGACCCATCCAAGCTGCTGCATGTATTTGTAGTTTGTTTTTTCAGCTAACGAGTGGGCTGCATTCCCTAAGTATGTGCCAGTCAGTTTGTTTTTAATCACATCCTTTGTGGGACATTTGGGTAGACTCCAGCTTGAGGCTAATTATGAATAAAATTGTTATCTGCATGGCAATTTAAAAGATAATGTTGTTATTGAGCTGCAGACCAAAGGTTTGCTGAGGGCAGAGAGCATTTTGTCCCTTAAGTGGATAGCATAGAGTTTTCACAAAGACACGGAGGAGAGGTTTGAATGAGTGGACACATAAGCCCCATTCCAGGAGATGGTACGGTGCTATAGCTAAAATCAGTCATACTAGAACCTGAGGCCTGACTTTATGTGCTCCTTCCTGGAATGTTCAAGACAGGCCTGTTCTGGAAAGTTCCTCATCTGTCAAATGAAGTGAGTAATGAAACTCCCCTTCCAGGGCTGTGCATTTGAGTTAAAGGAGGCAGTATGTAGAGCCCCCCAGAGCAGTCTACCATTACCATTTAGTAATTAATTCTGTTGCTATTGCTATTAGTAGATCACCAGTCTCCCCAATATGACAATAATAATAGGGTAGCTAATAACTTTTTTAAAAATTTACTTATTTGCTATTTGTGTACATGTGGGTGCACATGGCTGTGTGGGTTCATGCGCTTGTGTATGCCTCAGGCTGACATCAGGTATCTTCTTCACTTGTCCTCCATCTGATGTTTTTTTTTTTTGTGGGGGGGTAGGATCTCTCACTGAACCTGGATCTAGACTGGATTGCCAGAACCCCAAGGGATCCAAGGGACCCATCTCCCCTGACCTCCAAGGCTGGGGTTACAGAAGTGCATTGACATACTGTTTTTTTGTTGTTTTGTTTCTGAGACAGGGTTTCTCTGTATTGTTTTGGAACTTGTCCTGGAACAAGCTCTATAGACCAGTGTGGCCTCAAACTCACAGAGAGCCGCCTGCCTCTGCCTCCCGAGTGCTGGGATTAAAGGTGTGCGCCACCAATGCCCTGCTCACACTGGGTTTTGATGTGTGTTGGGAATCTGAGCTCCTCATTCTGTGCAGCAATCACTTTACCACCAAGTCATCTCCCCAGCCCCTACACCACTGTAAAGCCTATATAACTGTGCACATAAATTTTGTGTTTATATATGCGAACAGCTACCCTTTCTGTTTCATTTTTTCTTTCTCTTTTTAAATTTTTTTTTGAGACATGTCTTACGTAACCTAGGCTGGCCTCAGACTGACTCACTGTAGAGCAAAGATGACCTTGAACTTCTAATCTTCCTGCTGCCACCTCCCAGATGCTGAGCACACCTTTATCCTGTGTTATGCAGTGCTGGGGATCAAACCCAGGGCTGGAGCATAGTAGGCAGGTGTTCTACCAGCTCAGCTACATCCTTAGGCTGTATTTAACATTCTGAACTGCCTTCTTTTTAAAAAGTAATTCTATCTTAATGTTTTACTGTTGTGAATGCATGCAGGATGACATTTGCATTTCAAAATATTAGAAATTTAGAAGGACTGCAACATATTTATTTATTTATTTATTTATTTATGTATGTATGTACAGTCATGGGGTGTATCCATCCATCTTGGAAAATGACATCTGTTTTTAAATATTCAGCGTGACAGAGTTCATTTTTCCCTTTTCCTAGTCTTCTATTTTAGCAATAGGACTCTGGTTCATTTCCCCCAAAATATTGATTGGCAGGGAGAGAGGGAGGCTCTCTTTCCCCTTGCTTGCTGGCCTGCATGTCTTGGGTCATGTTGGGATGTGGGGAGTGTCTCTCTGTGAACTTCTGGAATCTCTGAGTCACAGAGAACCAACCTCGCACCAGGCGGCATGAGGTGGGGCAATTAGAAACTAACCATTAACCAACTCCCAGGTAGCAGGAGGCGAGCAAAGTTTCCAGCTGTTTGACAGGACTTATGATGTTTGCCAGGACATAAATGAAGCCGAAGTCATCAGCTGTGACATCTTAGGGCACTTCTTCAAGAGAAGTGCTGGACTGTGCTCTGCTGGGTTTCTGAAGATAATTAGACATTATGCCTGACCCTGGAAGGATGAGTGTGTGCAGAAAAGGTTGATAAAGACTGCTTCTTGGAGGAATTCGGGCTTTTCAGATAGGTGCAAAAGCAACCAATAACCGCATATGATAGGTGAAGCGCTCCTGAGCCTCAGCTCATGGCCGACTACCAGGCAGTGGCTCACACAGTAGCTGCCTCTGACTACTTCAAGCTGTGATTTCTCTGCTCAGCCACCTCTGGCATCTAAAATGCCCTGCTCTGGAGACAGCCCACTCATCCACTGAGACCCATTCCGCTGTCCCTCCATAGTAATGTTCTTTTGTCTCTACCAGGCAGAAATGCTTGGTTTTCTTTGCCTGTGCTAAACCTAGAACACCGTATGCAGTAATTGCTACATTATTTTATTTTGATTTGTATTCCATCCTCCTGTCTCTCATAACTTATACCAAATTGGGATGGCAAAGATGACTCATGTTCTGTCCCTAGAAAATGTGTGTGGTTCCAAAACCATAGAAGACATCCAACTGGTGTTTGCTACCTTGACTTACCTGAAGGTAGGGAAGGCAGGCCTCTTGGAGGAGTTGAGTGGGCCAATTGGATAATATATTGGTTAGTTTATTCGTTACTGTGACACAATACCTGGCAAAAGCCACGTTAAGGAATGATAGGGTTATTTTAGCTCATGATTCAAGGCTGTAGTCCATCATGGTGAAGGCATTGGAATGGGAGCCTAGGGCAGCTGGTCCCACTGGGCCCATAGTCAGGAAACAGACAGCCATGAATGCAAGCGGTCAGTTAACTTCTTTTATTTAGTCTGAACCCCACCTTATCAGCTGATGTTGTCTACACTCAGGGTACCTCTTCCCACCTCGGATCACACAGTTCAGAAGTCACCTCACTGTCTTGCCCACACAGGGTGATTCAAAACCGTGTAAAGATGACAAAAAGCATTAACCAGCCTTGACATGACCTTGTAGCTCTCTTGAGTGTTCATCAGTATCTTTGAGTTCCTCTTCCTGAACTCAGTTGAGTATTTTCTCAAATCCGTGCTAATTGTGACTGTAGCATAGAGTCCTGGCAAATGGAATGTATCTGTGTCCCTCCTGGTCATTCTAGAACAGCTTCCTATGTGCAAGTCTCATCTCCTCTTCCACTGGCTCCCAGAATGGAAAAGACCACAAGGTGCTAAGAGGAGGCAGAGGAGGTCAGACCTCTGCCTGGAAATCAAAGTAGGCCAGCTGCGCTTAGGTGAAGGTTTGTCTCTGAGGTGATTCTAGACCCTGTCAAGTTACCAACCATCGCAGGTTACTATTGGAGGCATATGCCTCTCATCTGGTGGGATTGACTACAGGAAATGCCAGCAAAGACCCAAGGCAATTCTAGAGTAGGTTTCTTTTTCTCTCACATAACGTAATCAGGCTTTTATAATTTTGATCACTTCCAAGAACATAAAAATGAGAACCCAGGCATTTACTCAAAGGGGAAGGAAAAAAAAATTACCAAGTAAGTGAGTGACTTGGCAAAATCATGTCTTATTCTGTGTTAGCAAACTTAGGGGCTCAGTTAGGTTATATGAATGTAAAACGTTCTAAGTGTCTATGAATGCGCATGTATGCGTGTGTGCATGTGTGAGTCAGAGAATGCCCTCAGATGTCATTCTTCTCCAGAGCTTTCCACAGTTTTGCTTAAGATAGGGTCTCTCATTGGCCCAGCACTTCACTAAGTAGGCCAGGTTATGTGCCCACTGCCCCACTGCCAAGCATTCAGGGCTTACCTGTCTCTGCCTCCCCAGTCTGTGAGGACTAACCACACCTGGCTTTTCATGTGGGTTCTTGGGCTAGAACTTAAAAATAAATGACAGAGGCACCAGCTCTCCTGAGAGAATGTATTAGGAAATAGCAGGCCGTTTGCAGTCAGGGAGATAGGTGCTCTATCAAATGGAAGGTGCATCTCTTGCCAGGGCAAGAGCAGTGTTTAAATACACAAACAGAGTTTTGTAACAAAGGAAATATTGATTATGGAGGCTTATCAGAAGAGCTGATGTAAGTTCCCAAAAGAGACAGGTGTCAGGCAAGTATCCTTGTACAAGTGGTTACTTATCCTTGTGGGCTAGCTGCCTTTGTGTGACTCATGCAGTGGGCTGTGTACATGGGAAATATTTCCTTTGCTTTTTGTTTTTGTATAAGGATAGTATAAGAATGCATGCTCTCTTGACTGTGTGTATGTGTGTGTACATACATATATGTGAGTGTGTATGTGAGTGTGCAGGCCAGTAGACAACCTGGGTATCATTCCTCAGGCACTATTAATTTTTTAAAAATTATTTATTTTTATTTTCTGTGCATTAATGTTTTGGCTCTGTGTGTGTGTGTGTTATGTACCCACAGATGCCAGAGAGGAAGTTCAATCTCCTAGGACTGGAGTTACAGACAGTTGTGAGCTGCCATGAACATGGAAACTCTGCAAGAACATTAAGCGCTCTTAACTGTTGAGTCATCTCTCTAGCACCTCATTTTTTCAGGAGGTAGGCAGACAATGTCTCTTACTGGCCTGGAACCCATCAAGTAAGCTAGGCTGTCTGGTCAGTGAGCCCCAGGGGTTCATATATCTCTAGTTCTCATGCACTGGGGTTACAAGCACAGGGCACCATTTTTTTTTCTATTTATAACATAAATTTTGGAAGCCAATCTTAGATCCCATGCTTGCAAGACAAGCGTTCTGTGGTTTGAGAGCTCTCTCCAGTCCTGGATTCATTTGATTAGAGTCAGACTTAGGTGTCTTTATTTGGTACTGAAAGCTTTTGCATGACTAGGAAGTTTAGATCCCATTTTCTCCAGTGCTCCATATTTTCCTCTTGTACCAGTCTTTCTGCTTGAATGCTATTCTGTGTCCATTGATGTGGGAGCTCTCTCTCTCTCTCTCTCTCTCTCTCTCTGTGTGTGTGTGTGTGTGTGTGTGTGTGTGTGTGTGTGTGTGTGGTGATACAGCATGACATAAAACAGAGTAAGAGTTTATTTGGCTTTACTTTTTCAAAGTCCATGTCCTTGTGGGAAAATCACAGAGGCAGGACTTGTAGAAGATGGTTGGCCACCTCTACTTAATGCCTATTAATTAAAAAAAAAAAAAAAACCAAAACAAAAAAACCTCTGGGCTGGAGGTGGGAGGGGATAAGAGATAAGGATAAGCAGGGAACAAAATAAGGTAAAGTCAACTCTCAAGAAAGGAACCATGTGTACAATTAATGGGCTAGAATTTTGGAGGCTGCCATGCTCCAAGAAAGGTCTTTCAGTTTGAATCCAAACTTCTCCTCAGGGGGCCTTTCTTCTCTTGGGGGATTAGGAAACACAGAAGGGGGCTTGTGGTGCTTCTTTGGATTTCTCATCTCATCTTTTTATTCTGCCATGGACTCCAGCCCCTGGTTTGGATGCTACTTACATTTAGGGTGGGTTTTCCCTTCTCAGTTAAATTTCTCTGGAAACTCCCTTTAAGATGTTCTCAGAGGTGTATTTTCTAAATGGCTCCAAATCTGATCAAGCTGAGGATGAAGATTAGCTATCACATAGTAAGTCAATACAAACCCTTCCTGAAGCCATTTTCCTGGATAATCCACCACGGCGATAAAAACTGAGTAGTCCAGAAGTTTCCAGGACCCCCAGCTTCTGGAAGACTCTTGTGGTCCTTTTAGTTGAATGTCTCAGAGTGACTACTGAGTAGTTAGAAATGGCTTGGTTGCGGGGAGGTTACTGAGGGGGCCTCCAATAGAGGGGTGCCTCAGAATCAGAGTGCCAGGAGGGGAGTGGACACCTGGTGACTGCCTAACTCTAGAGGTCAAATGGAACACTGTCTTCCATTCCACCTGCCACATCTCATCATCCCTCCCCAGAACATGAACCTCAAAGTATAGAACACAAGACATGATGTCACCCTACACTAACAATATGTGATTTGAAACAGAAGTTATTTATCTAGAAAAACAGGCCTTTCTTCTCTCTTTTTCCTTTTGATATGGCAGAATTTATTAATTGATTTCCAAATTTTGAATCTGTCTTGAAGTAAATCCTACATGATTATGGTATATAGCTGGGTTTTTTTTTAATCCCATGAAATGTTGGATTCTAGTCCGTTATTAGCTATCATTTTGTTGAAGACTTTCATATTCAGGTTCATAACAGATATTGATCTATTGCTTTCCTCTCTGGTAATAAATACCTTTGTCTAATTTTGGTACTAGGATAACATGGTCTTCATAGAGTGAGTTAGAAGTTCTATAGGCTTCTGTTTTCAGGAACAGATGGTAAAGATTGGTACCATTTATTCCCTAGATGTTTGGTTCTTGAAGAATTTATTCCATCTTGATGTAATGCTCTTTAGCTCATAACTTTTTTTGTTCTCCAGTCTGCATGGTCTGAAATACCATGTGTTAGCATGCACTATCTTTCTTCATCTCTTTACTTCTCATTTTTTATTGCGGTAAATGACATACAACCTAAAATGTACCACTACAGACATTTATTTTAAATATTTATTTATTTTATTTTATGTGTATGAGTACTTTGCCTCATGAATATGTATGCACCATATGCATCTCTGGTACCTACAGAAATTAGAAGATGGTATTGGCTCTCCTGGAACTGGAGTTATGGGTGGTTGTGAGTCACCGTGTAGGTGATGGGATCTGATCCCAGGTCCTCTGCAAGAACTACAAGTGATCTTAGCACTGAGACATCTGTATAAAATTGAGGGGCATTAAATACTTTCTGGGTGTTTGACCGCTATTGTCACTACCTGTCTTTAGGACATGGAAGCCGAATCTCTGCATACACTTAACAATGGTTCCTCATGGGCCCCTGTGTTAGAGACTTGGTCCTTAGTTGTTGGAACTATTAGGAAAGCAGTAGGAGGTGTGTCCTTGTTGGAGGAGGTGTGTCCCTGAGGGTGGACTTTGAGGCTTCCAGTGTGTTCTCTGCCTATGGTGCTTGAACAGTGAGCTCTCAGGTCCCTGCTACCTTGATCTACTCTTCAGCAGAACTCTCACCCTAGGAAACCGTAAGTCCAATTACTTATTTTCCAAGTTGCCTTGGACATGGCATCTTGTCACAGCAGTAGAAGCTCTAGATAATACAGCACACGTTTGATTTTTTTTCATTTGAATTATGTCTTATTGTACATATATGCCACATCTTTTACCCTCACCCCCCTGTTCCTATTCATTAGAAGACATTTGTGATGTTTCTACTTTAGGGCTACTATGAACAATGCTATGGATCTACAGAAATATTAGTTTGAATTTGTAATTTCATTTCTCAGTTTTGGATAATAAACCTAGAAGTTGGATCTCTGGGTCATGTGACCATTTGATGGTTTTCTTTTGAGTAACTGACAAACTGTATTCTTTGCCTAGATGCAGTGTTTTAAATCCACCCATCTGCTGCTCATCCCTGTAATTGTTTTTTAAAAGTTTCTTTAGCTTTTATTTATTTTTGTGTGTATAGGTATTTTGCATGCACATGTCTGTGTGTCATGTGTGGTGCAGTGCCCACAGAGGCCAGGAGAGGGTGTCAGATCCCCTGGAACTGGAGTTATGTGTGAGCTGCCACATGGGTGCTGGGATTTGAATCTGAGTCCTCTGGAAAAGAAGCCAATCCTCTTAATCACTGAGCTGTCTCTCTAGTTCTCATTCTTTTACGTTTAACCTACTAAATTTTTTTTTTTTTTTTTTTTTTTTTTTTTGTGGGGGAGCACAGTCTCACTGTGTAGCTTCTACTGGTCTGGAACTCACTACGGAGATCAGGCCTGCCCTAAACATAGAGATTTCTACTTGCCACTGCCTCCCAAGTGCCAGAATTAAAAAGCAGTGTGCACCATCTCACCTGGTTATATTTTAAAATTTAACTTGGCCTTCAGTTAGACAGCTGTAACATGAAAAATAAAAGACCCAGAGACAGATATTGGGCTTCAAGTTTCAAACTGAAGATCAGAAAAGCAAAGCAGTCAGTCACTAGCTCTTACCTGTACCTCAGCTCAGACCAAAGGGGCGATCCTCAAACTGCTCCTGACTTCACTGCTCCTCAGATTCACTCAGACTGCTATGCTCTCCTCGGCTTAGCTAGAGGCTCACTCTCAGACTAGATGCCTCTACCTTTCATACTGCTCAAATCCTGGGGTTAAAGGTGAGAGCTCTGATTTACTCTCTGGTAAGCCAGGTGGTCTTGAACTCAGAGATCGATCTTCATCTTAATCCGAGTCTTGGGATGGAAGGTGTGTGCCTGGCTTCTATGGATAACTTGTATGGCTGCTTGGCTATTTTGATCTCTAGTGGCTTTAATAAATCATAAACAATATGTCACCACAAATGGTGTATTGTCATTTTTTTTTCTTTTTACCCCCATCTACTCTGACAGCCTTTGTCTTATAGCTGGTACATTTGGAGTATTCACATTTCAAGTGACATTGCTATTGTTAGTTCTGCTTCTACAGTATGACAGCAGTTTTCTAATCAATGAGTCATTGTTCTTGTTCTTTCCACTATGACTTTCCCTACTACATCTGGTTGTAATTGACCTTGCCATGTAAGCCCATTTTCTCCTCTTAGACCCTCAGCTATAACCTTTTTTTGTTGTTGTTGTTGTAAGTGAGTGGCCCTGGGCCTGGAGTGAGGTGGTGAAGACTTGATGTTCTTGCAGCTGTGGGAAGTTTGGACTGCTCCAAACCACCTGTAACCCCAGCTTCCGGGAGCCAGTGCCTTCTTTAGCCTCTGCAGGCACACGCACCACGCACCCTCCCATGCCTAGATCTCACACATCATAAGCAAGCAACCCCAGTGAAACTCACTGGGGTGCACACACAAAGATATGAAGATAGGAAAGGAAGGGACACTAGCTGAGAAAGGGAGGGGACAAAAGGAGATAATGGGAGCAAATGTGATCAAAGTAGATGATAAACCTGTAAAAAGGTCATAATGAAACCCATTGTATGCAACTAACATGTGCTAATGAAACACCAAATAAACAAGTGATTGCCTTTGAGATTACAATAAACATTTGTGGATAATGCAAATTTACTCTCAAATAACATTATACCATTTTACAGGTAGTGCAAGTGCTTCATCTACAGAGAATTACTGGTTTCTGTATTCCACCCCCCTTTAACACTACTGTTGCTAATTTCACTGGTCCATCAGCTCTAAGGATAAACAAAAGACTTTATTTGCCACCATTTACCCCTTCTCTATTATTCTTCATTTCTTTGTGTACAGTGAGTTTCTTTTCTTTTTTAAAACACCATTTAAGATTTATTTTTGTTTTATGTGTGTAAGAGTTTTCCCTGAAAATATTTATGTGCACTGTGTGTGTGCCTCGTATCTTTGAAGGGCACAGGCTACCTTGGAACTGGAGTTACTGATAGCTGTGTACTCCTAGTGGATGCTGAAAATTGAACCTAGGTTCTCTAAAAAAACAAGTACCCTTAATTGTTTGGCAGTCCCTTCAGCCCTCTACAGTGAGTTTCTGGCTTCTCCCATTTCTGCCTCTCTGGGCATCTCCCTTTAATACTTCATGAAAGGTAGTTTTCCTGCAGATGTATTTCTTCAGTGTTTGTTTGAGAAAATCACTTTGAATAGTTGGTGTCACTAGGTATAAGGTTCTAGGTGACTTTTCTCACACTTTGAATGTTTCACTCCATTTTCCTTGGGCTTTTGAAAGGAAGTCGGATGTTCTCCTTATAAGCAAGGTGTTTTTCTCTCTTATAGTTTCTTTCAAGAAGTTTACATATGATACACTTAGCTGTAGGTCCCTCCTGAAGGGGAGGGGTAATATTTATCCTGCTTCTCTGAACTTCCTGGGCTGCGGTTTGTATTTGTTGTTAGTTTTGGACAAATTTCAGTCTCTATTACTTCAGATATTCCATTCTGTTCCTGTCTTTCTTTCTCTTCCAGTATTCCCACATGGACACTGCACTGTTTGTGGTTGTATCATAGTTATGATTTGGATCCATCTTTTCATTATTTTTTCTCTTTGCATTTCCACTTGGAGAGTATGGCTCACACTGGCACAGGCACATCGGTGTTTCTCCAGCTGTGCCTAGCATGTTAGTGAGCCCATTGAAAGCACCCTGCGTCTTTGTTCCTGTGTTTTCATTTCTAGTCAAATCTTCCTTTTGAAGTCCCGTCTCCTGCTTGCATTACATATTTCTTCTGGTCTGTTGCTCACTTTTTTGTTTTAACTTTTAAATCAAGATTATTTTCGTTTCTGGTGGCCCAGGCCCAAATCTTTGCCATACCCAAGTTTGGTTATGATGCTTGCCTTGTCTTTTTCATATTGTGTGTGTTTTTTTTTCAATATCATTCCTTATAATTTTTATTGAAAATCTTATGTGAGGGCTGGAGAGATGCTCAATGATTAATTAGATGTTGAGGATCTGAGTCGGGTTCCTAGGACCTGTGTTGGGCAGGTTGCACACCTGTAACTTCAGTTCCCTGGGATCCAACACCCTCTTCTGGCCTCTTAGGGCATCTACACTCATGGATACGACCTCCTCCTCCTAGCAGGCACACATGCACGCACACACACAAGCATGCACACACACAGACACTTATTTAAAAAAGATAAAATAGTCAGGTATGATGTATCAGGTAAAAGGTACTGAGGTATACAGGACTTCAGTGCCAACTGAGCTACCCAGTCTCAACCCCAGAAATACAATCTTGAGGAAAGACCTGAATTTCCTACCACTGATCAGGTTTGCCTGGACATACTTTAAAAGTTGGCTTTTTTTTAAAAAATTAAATTTATTATTTACTTTTCTGTGCATGAGTGCTTTGTCTGCTTGTATGTATATACACCATGTTCATGCATGGCACCTATGGAGGCCAAGAGAAGGCACTAGATTCCCTGAGACTGGAGTTAATAGATGGTTGTGAGGTGCCAACCCAGGCCCTGTGGTAGAGGAACAGGTGCTCTTAACTACTGAAACCATCTATCTAGCTCCAAGGAGTGGGATTTTTTTTTTTGATGCCTTGTGACATCTCCTTGTGTCTCAGCTGAGACTCACAGTTTCTGTGTGTGCTGGAAATGGGAGCCAGTGCTTCCTCCACCCAGCCGTCCATCTATTGGCCTTGGCCAATGAGCAGGAGGGGCAGGCCTTTCATGCAGTACATAACTTTGTGCGTGTTCTGGGAGAAATGGGAACATGTTACTTGTCTCTAAACTCTGAGCAGAGAAGTAAAATGTGAGGTCACATGCACGAGACACTTTGTTTGACTCAAGTGCAGTAGCAGGACCCAGGTGCCAGCATGTCACTCTGCATTAGAAGGTGATGTGGTATCAAGGAAGCGTTTCTCTGTGGCTGTTTCAGCCTGGAACTTTCCAGCTAGGCTGGGCTGTCTGGCCGTAAAGCACCAGAATCCACCTGTTCTGGCCTCCCTATTCATGGGGTTATAAATAAGCTCCACCATGCCCGGCTTGAACTCGAGTTTTCATGTTTGCCTGGCAATCTAATGAGGCATCTCCCTAGCCCCTGATATGCTATTTTCTCTTCTCGATGACTACGGTGCTTCAGGTGGATGAGGTAGCCTTTACTCTTGTCTACTCCCAGGTAGGTAAGATTTAAACTCACATTATCTATATCTCTGCCCTTTCCCCATTGACTATGGCTTCCAGGCAGGTGTGACTCAAGTGATCAAGATGGCTGGCATTTCCACAGTCAGCAAGTGACTCATCGGCACGCGCAGTCTTCTCATGGACCTACAGTACCTCTGTGGAGGTGTAGCTGAGTCAATGGGCGGTGAGTCATGGATTGCTGGAAGGGAACTCGAATCTCTCTGTGGACTTGATATTTCACAGGGATCTATGGTGAGCTCATATCGGTTAGGGAGGATCCAGGGTGATCATTTGCTGACCTCCAGCTCTTTCCTTTTATCTCAGTTCTGCTTCATAAGCAGGTTTGTTCCGCAGGGCTTCCCAGAAGTTTACCCTTCTGCAGAAGAGTACCTGTTTGTTATTGTCTGGTTTTTTGAGACAGCATCTCACTATATAACCTTCACTGCTCTTGAACTTGTTATGTAAACCAGGCTGCCCCCAATCTCAGAAATCAACCTCCCTCAGCTTCCTAAGTGTTGGGATCAATGGCATATACCACTGTAACCAGATAAAACTATCCCTTTGGTTTTCAAATGATTTATTTATTCTTCATTTTTTCCCCTGTGCATTGTTGTGTCTGTATGAGGGTGTCAGATGCCTTAAAATTAGAGTTGGTGCTGGGAATTGAACCTGGGTCTTCTAGAAGAACAGACAGTGCTTTTAAGCACCTGAGCTATCTCTGCATCCCCTAAGACTACTATTAAGAAAGATTTTATTTATACTTATGTATATACCCGTGTGTCTGTACCTGTGTTGTGCGGTACCCACAGAGGCCAGGAGAAGGCATTGGATTGCCCTGTAGTTTGAGTTACAGGGGGTGATGAACCATGGGAAGTGCGTGTAGGGAACCAAACCCAGGTCTTCTGGAAGATCAGGAAGCACTCTTAACTAAGCCACCTCCCCAGCTCCAGTGGCTCAGACTCTTGATTCTTTCTTGGGTTAGAATCCCCAACCCTTCTGTTTGTTTTCCTGTCTAACTGATGCCTTTTCTTTACAGCTCAGCAAAGAGAGCAGCACGTTTCTAAACAATCCCCAGTTCCAGGGCAAGGAGTCCTGGGAATGTGTTGATGGAGGCACCTGGTTCGTGGCTGCTGTCATTCAGGTACTGTTTGATTGTGTGTCTCAGGTTCACATGTGGACGCTTGATCCCCAGTGAGTGTGTGTCTCAGGGCTTCATGTGTGGACACATGATCCACAGTGTACCGATGTTGGAAGGTGACAGGACCTTTAAGAGGTGGAGCCTAGTGGAAGAGAGGCCCTTCCATGGGGGCATTTCCTTCTGAAGGGGTTCATGCTGTTCTTGTTGAGTTAGTCCATTGTTTGTTTTGTTTTTCCAGAGGAAGTTGTCATAAAAGAGCAAGATTGGAGAAGTGGATGCTGGGCACAGTGGTATGACCCTATAGTCCTAGAACCCAGGAGACTGTCCCAGGGAATGTGACACCTTCTTATGGCCACTGTTGGCATCAGGCAAGCACATGGTGCACAGATATACATGCAGACAGAATATACACACAATACACATGCATGCACACCCACATACATAAGTAGACATAGGTACACATACTCAAATAAAGAAATGAAATTAGAAATCAGGTGGAGAGTGATAGAGTAAGACACTTGACATTGACTTCTGGCCCCTACATGCATGGTTAAGCATACATTTATACAGACATACAACACACATACAACACACACACACACCTGACTTAACTCTCACTAAGGCTGGATAGTAATTTCGCTTATAATATTTTCAGGATTCTCATTGTACTTGGAGTTGGCACAGTGGGTTGGCACTTAACTGGTACTCTAGGTTTGGCTGCTTTCTGTTTACCTCTCTGTGTGAGGTGTGAACCATCCAGGGCACAGTCTATTCCTTTACCATGTCTCCTTGAGTGCATTCAAACTACACAATGAAATTTTCTGTCTTTGTCCACAAGACTGAGAACTCTTTAAGGAAGACTATGTGCAGTCTTCACTGCTATCCTTTGGTATAGTGTCTGATACCTAGGTGTTCAATAAATACTTACGTTTATTGGTGAAGTGGTAGATTCTAGAAACATGGTAAGCTAAGACCAAGTTTAGATTTATCAGCAAAGCTCTCTCAGGGTTCTCAGGCAAATGTGCTCTCTCCAGCTATGTGAAACTGTGCTGCCTTGAAATGCTGCAGCTGGCTTATCAAGAAAGCCACTCATCTCTACTCACCTAGGGCCAAAACAGGCCCAAAATGTAGTGGAAAGCTGACTCTCACATCTCTTCCTTCTCTGTCCTTTCCTTCCTTATCCTCCTGCTTTCTTCCTGCAGGGGACTGAATCCGGTGTCTTGGACATGTTGGGTAAACTTTCTACCATTGAGCTGGTGCCCCAGCTCCTCCTACTGCTTTAGTATTTACGGTCTCACAGAATCCTGCGCTTGAGCAAAAAAATGATCTCGTGATACAGAGTGGAGATCAAGCATGCATGCTACTGAGTGTGATCACCTCGTGGTGTTGATTTCTTCCTTACAGATTCCATTGTGGCTTTGATCTCAGGAAGCCTTGGCTTACTGGAGGGGATTGTACTGGAGGCAGAAAAGGGAAGATGTTGTCTCAGCAAGAAGGTCAATCTTTTAGGATTAAGAAAAGGACAAAATGTCTCAGGGAGAAGGAGGGGTAAAGGGAGTGGTTGGGGAAAGCTGATTTTCAGGCATGATGTGACCACTGTACTTTCAAACTCACAGTGCCTGTGATTACCTGAACTCCTCAATACCCTCATGGGGAGGGGTGCTTATGGAGCCTGGCTCCTTCTAGGGGATTTATACAAAGTTGAGGGTTAATGGAGGAGGGGAGACATTTTCTTCAGTAGGGTAGGGACACATGCTGCTGCAAACAACCCTAATCTCTAATAAAACTCACTGGGTCATAAAACCTTCAAAAAATAGATATGAAAATGGAAGAGTGTAGATAGTGTACAAAAGTGGCACAATGCAAGCCGTTACTGTGTATAATTAATATATACTGATAAAATATACATATATGTTTGGGTTTTTTGAGACAGAATATCATTATTCAGCTCTGCATGGCCTAGAACTTGATATGTAGACAAGGCTGACCTTGAACTTATAGAGATCTGCCTGCCTCTGCTTCACTAATGCTGGTATTGAAAGGCATGTGCCACATATCCAGCTAATAAAAATATAAAAATAAACAATCTATAGGATCCAGAAACAAGAGAATTTTGTTCTCCTCTTTCCAGTGTCATTTCAGAAAGATAACAACTACCTTGGTGTTGCACTGTGAAGGATCTTACACTGAAGCCACCATCTTCAGGTGCTGGGGACAGAACATAGGGCCTCATGGCAAGTGCTCAGCCTCTGCATTTGATCCCTAGTCCTCTCAAACTACCTACCATCTTGCTGAGATTTGGATTATTGCATTTGGCATGAAAACCACAGGATGCCAAACTCAGTGGGTCATGTGGGTGTAAACTATGTCCCTTTTTATAGTCTTACAAAGGCTCTGACTAGAAGGAAACAGCCAGAGCAGAGCTTCTGCTTATCTCAGCAGAATGATGAACTGGCAGTTATTCTAATGCAAGGAAATAGCATGGAGACTCATGCACACTTAGCTGCTACACTTTTTAGCCAGGACACATGCAAATATGTAGGACATCTAGTATGGTCCCTGGATGTTTAGAGGATTTGATTAAGATTCTTTTCCTGGGCTTGAAGAGATGGCCCAGCAGTTAAGAGACTTGGTTGTTCTTTATAGAGTTCTGGAGTTTGGTTCTCATCATTCATATTGGGTGCCTCAGAACTGTGGGAGACCAATGCCAGGGCATCCAATGCCTCTTCTGGCCTCTGCAGGCACCTGCACACATGTGTATATGCACACACACACACACACACACACACACACACACACACACTCAAAATTAATAAAATAACTTTTTGAAAAAAGATTTTTTTCCTTACTTGTATTGTAGATAAAGCTCTGTGCATTATCTCCCATCATTTGAGGTATGTCCCTAGAAAATGTTGAGAGTTAAGCAAATATTTCTTTTTAAATACTGAAATTGATTGGCATGGAGTTTTTTAAGGAAATACACCATTTATTCAGGTGAATAATCATTGCTTTGAATAGAATTGTGCTAATCTGGGCTTTCAGGTCACTTCCCTATCATGAATGAGACCAGATAGAGCCAGCAAATGTCCTTTTATTCTCTTTGGGAAGCATGAATGGATGTAATTGCTGGTGAGCCCCTGACCCAGTGGGGTGGCAAGTTCCCTAGCCAGTCCTCACCCTGGGAGCAGTTCAGGTCAAGGGTGGTGCTGGGACTGCTGTGCACACTGGAGGCTGGAGCAGAGGGAAGTGTGTACTACGTTATCTGAGTCCTTCTATCTAGATAAGAGAAGCCAAGGTTCCAGTTCACCCCTTTTGTTGTGATTACATATCAGGAGCCCAGAGTTCACCTTGTTTCAGCGAACTGAGCTGTGGACACTTGCTTGATTATTCTTGGTGGTGTGATTAACTCTCACACTCAAGTCTCATGACATAGCTTAGAGACCAATTATCACCCTACTTTATCTACTTCTGGGGTCAGAGATAAGTTATTACATATATATATATGTATATATATATAAATTAACATGTGCTAATTGTGCATATTAATGCAGTTTAGCATGATATTTCAACACATGCATTTTCTTTGTGCAAAGCTAACAAATGTGATTTTTCCCCATATAAAAAAGCTACTTCTCTCCCTTTAAGGGTGTTAAGGTGTTTTTCTTGGCTTTTGAGTTAAGAAAGTCAAATTTGATATTCAGAAATATTTGGAAAACAATTTGGCTTATATGTCTGTTGAGTGCCTTCCTTGTAAACAGCAAGTTTGTTCAAGATGCTATGACACAGTGACATGCAAAGATCACAGAGGAAGTGAACAAGCTGGAGCTCAAGCAGCCCTGGTCGTTGTTTCAGTGTGTTGATAAAACTAAGCATATGCAGCATCCATCCCCAGGACCATCCACACTGAGCTTTGAGACAGGGCATGCCATTGGTCTAGAAGTTACCAGTTTGGCTAGGCTGGCTGCCAGCAAGCCCCAGGGACATACCTGCCTTCATTTCCTTAGCACTGGAGTTAGAAATGTGTACCACCATGCCTGGCTTGTTTGTGTTTTTTTGAGAGAGTGTCTCACTATGTCAGATTGGCTTCAAATTTGGAATCCTCCTGCGGCCTGCCTCTGCCTCCTAGAAGCTGGGGTTATAGGCATTTACTACCATGCTGAGTAAGGGTGGTTGTTATTATACAGGATTATATAGGTCATTTTTACTCACGAATATTATATACTTTGAGCATGTTTCCCATATATATGTGTATGTATATATATTAAATAGGGTAATGAGAGGATGTCTGTTGAATAGCAGTGTTTGAGTATATAAGGCTCTTTAGATACTTGGGGTAAAAGCAATGGCAACCTTGGACTTCTGGTTGTACTGCTTCTTCTACCTACTGAGTGCTAGTATCCCAGGTGTGCACCATCATTAGGTAGTTTTATATTTTCAGAATCTGTTGCTTTTCAAACACACTTGGTCATTCCTGGCAGTCTCTTGCTTTTTGCTCTTATTTCCAATCTTCTCACTAATATCTTTTGTCAAATGACAGCATGGGTATAGAAAGCACTGGCTGGTCTGATCATCTGAAGTCTGCCATTTGTACAAACTGTAGCATGCTGAACTCTGCCATCCTCTCGGCTTAGAGACCCTATCCTGGGAAGTGCACACTGCCTCTGTGACTTTATTTACAGTGGTGATCCAAGGCCTGGGTCAAGGATGTTTCTCCAGAAAAATTTTGTTTCTGTACCACCAACTATGACTGCTTTAAATTTAAATACTCAAATGAGTTTCTCCCCATCACATGGGTAATTCAAACTCCTACAGAGCAATCTGCAAGTAATTTGATTTGTGCTAACATTGTCCAAGGCTATATTTCTCTCTCTTTTCTGATGTCAATGTGCACAAACGTTTTCTTTGGCTGTTTTTGGAGACAAGGTATCTCTAAGTAGTCCAGGCTAGCATTAAACTTGGCATCTTCCTGCTAGGGCCATCCAAGTGCTACAGTTGCAGTCATGAACTACCACACAGGGATAAGGCAGTTTTGTTTCCTTTTGTATCACCTTATATTTGGATGCTCTGCACTTTGTGGGTGGGAGTGCCAAGATTTTTTTTTTGTCTGTCTATTTTAAGCATTTAATATTAGGTGTGTTTAACTTTTTAACCTTGAGGCATGTCTTGGTCATTTACAAAGTTTGCTTTTGAGAACTGTGCAATTGAGTTACAAAATAAATCAGGGATGGAGAGATAGCTTAGTAGTTAAGAGCACTAGCTCCTCTTGCAGAGGAACTAGGTTCAATTCCCAATACCCACATGGCCACTCACAACCATCTGTTTCCCCAGTGATGCCCTCTCCTGGTCTTGTGGGCACAAGTCACACAACTGTGCACAGACAAACATGCTGGGAAAGACCCGTGTATAAATAAACAATAAAAATAAAACATATCACAAAAAAACCTCACAATGTTTTAAATGTCTTTATAACTTTGTGTTGGGTCACATTCATAGTTATTTGAGGTGCATACTGTCTGCAAGCTATGGTCTGTACAGACCAGTTTGGGAGACTTTAGCTACCATCCCTAGGTCCATCAATCAAAGCAGATATTCAAGGTGTCAGTTGGTTTTGATGTTATCTTACTTCTCAGAGATGTATTGGAAAATATTTGTTGCATGTTGACCTGGAGTTTGGTTATTAACACAGGGAGAGTGTTTAGGAGTATCTA